>NC_054374.1:55952352-56039852 GCF_017654675.1 Xenopus laevis | reverse complement strand
ACAGAGGGAAGGAAGGGGTGAGAACCCAGCTAGGGGTAGACAATTTTAGAGGTAGCTGCCCTGCTCCCCCTTATCATTGCACCCTAGGCAGCTGCCTCTTCTGTCGACCCCTAGTTCAGGCCCTGCATATACAGACACACACACGTACAGACACACACACACACAAATATATAGACACACACAGATATACAGAGACACACACAGACACATATACACACACACATACACACACACACACACACACACACACATATATACACGCACACATATATATACACACACATTTATACACAGACACACATATACTCATACATAGACACACACATATATACACACACACATATATACACACACACACACACACATACACACACACACACATATATACACACACACACACACACACATATAGACACACACAGATATATAGACACACACAGATATAGTGTCTCCTTGTGGAAAGTTAGCAACATTCTTCTCCATTCTCAGACAGAGAAAACTTCTGCTCTCCTAACCCCTCCCCCAAGAACCTTGTAAGCATGGGTAGCTCTGATGGGTAGTGTCTGATTTGACTCCTGCTCTCACCTGACCCAGCCCCTCCCTTTCAGAGGTGTGTCTACAGGCAGCACAACCTCCTCTCTCTTTCCGCAACTGTGTAAACAACTGATACTGGCTTTCCATGGCTGAACACTGACAGCACTGACTACCAATCAGAAAGAAGTATGCAAATTAACCCAACCCGACCTCAGAAGTGGCTAGAGGCAGTTAGGAGAGCTCTAGAGCAGCAGCAGCTGCCTGTGGGACTATGAAAACTTCAATATTTTAAAAACTATACAAAAGTTCTAATGCATTATATTTACAGATTTTCATAACCTGGTGTGCTGATTCATTTATATGATTATTGATTTTGCGATCGTTCCCCTTAAGTCATATTAAAATCCATACACCTGCTCCTCACCTGTGGATAACACAGTACCCCCAGCACATGATTAAACATGTTAGGGACCCCTATTAATAATTTTCAAATGCTAACAAACCCCAGAACAAATACCAGGCTTATGTTCCACAGGCAGAGCAGGGCACACATAGGGAACATAGGGAAGGCAGAGAATAGCACACACTGACACAGCCGAGTATGGCATATCCAAGGACAATAGGGCAGTCAGAGTATGGCACACCCAAGGACAATAGGGCAGGCAGAGTTTGGCACACCCCAGGAGCGTGGGGCAGGCAGAGTATGGCACACACAGGTAGCATGGGGCAGACAGAGTATGGCAGACACAGGGAGCATGGGGCAGATAGTGTATGGCACACACACTGGGAGCATAGGGCAGGCAGAGTGTGGCACACACAGGGGGCATGGAGCAGACAGAACAGAGCAGGAAACCCATCAGAATCACTCTAAGATGTACAACATACAGTGACACAATGCTGGTGCCACATTGGCATTTTGAATAAGGTGTAAACAGGTGAACGATGTGAGCAGTTTCAGTTTGGGTCTCAGGTGTAAACAGTACAGGGCTTTAGGGGTGTGAACAATAGAGGTGTCACAGGCATAAACAATGCAGGGGGGATTACATGTGTGAACAATACAGGTGATTACAGTCTGAATTTGAGGTTTAAACCATGCTGGGGCCAGTTAATCTGTGTAGTGATACCCTTTAAATCTTACACTTGGTAAGCAGACCCAGCAGGTAGACTTTCATGTGGAGGGCCACACAAGGGGGGGTCGCTAGCATTGCATAGATGCAATGCTAGTCCACAGCATCAAGGGCAAATAAGGTCTTGAGCTGTATTTAAAAGGTGCATAGATTCAAGGGAGGAGAGGGTCATTCCTCCACTTTATAGAGCACTGGTAAGGCCCCATCTAGAATATGCTGTACAGTTTTGGTCTGCAGTGCTCAAACAGGACATTACTGAATTTGAGAGGTTACAGAGAAGGGCAACTTGCCTTCCTCTGGATCAAGTGGCAGTTAGGCAAGTTAAAAAAAAGTTAAAAGTTTGAACTTGATGTAGAGTCCTGCAGCCGGTCGGGTACCCAAGGGTTACCCGCAGTAACCTGCGGTACCCTGCAGGTTGCGGGTACAAGTTCCGGTTGCAGGTATAGACGCGGGTCGGCGTTTTTGCGGGTTGTGGGTTTGGGCCGCAGGTCTTCCCAATAGTGATTTTTACTCCTTTTTTCTGTTCACGTCTACTTCCAATGATGTCACTTCTGGTTTGCAATGACAGCACTTCCTGATTCTTGGTGGTCAGCGGATCTGGTTTGCGGTTAAGGTACTTGCGGGTCGGGTCTGGTAGCGGGTCCAAGTGGGTAAGAATGCAGGTTGTGGATTGCAGGTACGGGTACCCATGTACCGGTTCCAAAAAATTGACCCGTGCAGGACTCTAACTTGATGGACGTGTGTCTTTTTTAAATCTAATTTACTATGTTGAGACTTTCTATTGACTTTTTTTTTTTTCCATGCAAACTTTCATATTTTTCATTTTTTGATAAACAATAGATGTTTAATAATAGAGGTTGTAAATGAATAAGTTGAGAGCAGTCTGTTCTGTGTTTTAGCAGAAGACCTAACTTCTCAATCTATGCACTGAAGTACTAATCTCAAGGTACTAAACTCTGCATTCCCCCGAACTTCGTATTTGTTGATCCAATATAAATTTGCTTTGTGCAACAAATAAATTCGATAATAATATGGGCTCTTATACCCAAGGGAGGGGGTTCCGGTACTTTCTGGGTTGTTAGAGATCATTAGATGCAGTATAGTATAATTTATATTTTAAAAATCTTCTCTTTTGAAAAATGAATTTCAATGCAGAATTCTGCAGGAAGTACTCGATCAACTTATACATTTTGTTAAAAAAAAAAAATCCCATGACAGAATAGGTACAAATAGGTACCCCTCCTTCCATTATTTTTACAGTCCCTCACACAAAATGTGTAGCCTCCTATATTTACTGCTAAGTTGTATTGCTTATTCAGCCATGTTGAACAATATCTGCCTTCCCATGCTTCTTGCATTTGTAACATACATTTAATATTGGTAGCTGCTTGTAATTTGTGTAAATACATCTTCTGGTACTCCCTGTCATTGCTGATCCTCTCATCCACCCTTGCTTTCTTTTTACTATGCCCAGATCCTCATCATACTCACTGTCCACAAAATTCTTAAAGGGGATGTAAAGGCAAACAAATAAAATTCCATTCTTACTTTCTTTAATGAAACCTATCTCCAATATACTTTAATTAAAAAATGTTTACCTGTGCAGTGAAATTCCCCAATTCATTTACTTGCTCTGACTGCTGTGTATAGGAAATTTCAGACGCTCCCTAACTGCACCTTACTTCCCAGAACTCGAGCAGCTTTGTTTGTTTCCCTGTAGAGCAGCTGGCGACCGCGTAGAGGCTCGTATCTGGTGCTGTCAGAGCAAGTAAATGAAGGGGGAATTTCACTGCATACAGTCAGGTTTCTTATAAAAATTGTACCGATTTTTACAGGAGATAGGTTTCTTTTTCAGTTAATAAAGTAAAAATGGGATTTTATTTTTGCCTTTACATCTCCTTTAATGTTTCCAACTCCAGTGGCAGGGACAAAGATCATGGAGCCATATTTAGAAAGACAAAGACAATGCAAAAACTATAAAATCCACATTAGATTACATGACAACAGTTTAAAGGGATTTTCATCTTTAGCAACTGTCCAGGTTTGAACAGCCTGCGTTAACATTTTTCAAAATCATCTTTAGTATTTAAAATAAACTCTAAGATAAAGACCCCTTAAATTGCACATTACAGTACTTACTGAGTTCAAAAAGTCAGAGATTTTGTCTTCTGGGACTGCTAGTTTACAAATGTAGAGGTCTACATAGAATGCAACCAGCATATTCCTAACCTTGTCTAGTTCTGTTTGTAGGACCCCTTGCTAGTCTTTCAGGGCCAGTATGGGGGTCGGAGAACTTTGCACATGCGCCCTTGCTTTTCACCATATTTGTACACATTAACCTTGTTAAAATAGTGGTGGTTCAACGCTTTTGTCTTAAGACTTTGAGTATTTATCCTGCACTTCCTGTAGCTGCTTGGATATGGCTTCAAGTATGTCTAGTTACCTGATTCTCTAGGGCCTGCCACAAACCTTAAAGGGGAACTATCGCGAAAATGTAATATAAGCTTACTCATACTGAAGTAAGAAACTTTGTAAATACAATCAATTAAAAATTCGACATTGTTTATGAAATAATCAAGTTTATCTTCACTATCCCTCTCTCAGCATCTGTTTCTTCTCAGTCTGTTTTTATGCAGCAGTTGAGTGCCAGATGAATGATCCAATACATCTTATAGGGAGTCTTCCTTTCCGAGCAGATGTATTAGAGCTCACTCAAGTAACTGATTCCAGTACAAACAAGATCTAACAAAATAACTGCCTTTTGTACAAATTATGCATGTAGAGAGACAGGACTTCTGGCGATTTTAATAGTGAGCTCTAATACATCTTCTAGGAAAAATGAGCCCCCCCTATATGATATATTGGATCATTCATCTGACACCCAACTCCTGAATGACGACAGAATGAGGAGAAACAGATGCTGAGAGAGGGATAGTAAAGATGATTATTTCAGAAACGGTACAGCAGAATTCTGCACTGAAATCCATTTCTCAAAAGAGCAAAACTTGCAGTAAAGAGTGATTGAAGTTTATTAGAACACAAGTCACATGACTGGAGGCAGCTGGGAAATTGACAATATGTCTAGCCCCATGTCAGATTTCAAAATTGAATATAAAAAAATGTTGTTTGCTCTTTTGAAAAATGGATTTCAGTGCAGAATTCTGCTGGAGCAGCACTATTAACTGATGTGTTTTGGAAAAAAACATGTTTTCCCATGACAGTATCCCTTTAAGCTAATATCATTTTCGCTATAGTTCCCCTTTAAAGCGAAGTGGTTAAGCCCGCTATTGGCTAATGCCGGGTGGATGTAACGGTAGTTTGAGCTGTGGTTCACTGAGCATGTTGCTGACAGTGATGTCTCTCACGTAAGGGAATTGCAGTGGTGCAAAGCTGCCATAGTTTTGCATGGGACACCCGGGCTTAGCAAACTGTGCATAGAGCTTGTTGCAGGTAATCCCACTACGGATGGCAAGCAATTTGTCCTTAGTAATGCGCACAGAAACAGTTTAGAGTGCCAAGCTGAAAGGGTGTTGAGGGTGTAGTTAAGTCAGAGCCAGGCCAACCCGGCCAGGCGCCCTGGGCAGCCACGGCGCCGGCTCAGTGCGTGCTGGAGTGCGCATGCACAAAATTACTCTTAGGTGCGCAATTGCGAAATTACGCTCAAGCGTGCATGCGCAGAAGCACAATTGAGGAGAAAATATCTGCTCCAGTCAGGGAAGAGACGGGACCGGACAATGGGGTAGGCGACACAGCAGGTACGTGCCTGGCACCCCTCCAGCTTTGCCCCCTAGGCACGTGCCTACTTTGCATACCCTTAGTTCCGGCCCTGAGGTAAGTGTATCGGTACTTGCATACGGCTTGCGGCTTCCAGGGCAGTACTACATGTTTGTGTATGGGCACCCCTTGCTTCCAGCCACTGGCTAAGCTGATGTGAAAAAGTGAGTGCACCCATCTGCTTGAACACAGAGCCTAGCAGGGTACAACATGGCATATCTGCTGAGAGGCGATTGAGGCCACTGTGGAATCCTGGCTCTGGACTTCTATCACGTAATCTGCATATACAGGCCCCGATTTTTACGGCAAAGCCGCAAAGTCCCGGGCCTAGGGAGGCATGAATTAAGGGGTGACATGCCTCAAGGCGAATTAGTTTAATTCGGAGCACTAGGTGCTAGTGCTCCGGTTAGTAGAAAATGCGCATGCACACAATCCTTTGGGAGAGAGGGGCAATGGAGGACGCCAACCTCCAGGTGCTCTGCTTGTAAATCCAGCCCTGTGCATATATAGAGACTGGGAAGGCTTTGAAGCATAGTGGCCCTTGTGCTCTGGCCAGCAAGAGTATCTTGTCTCATGTGCATTAAGTAGTTTCTAGGTGGAGCATCCAAAGGAGATTGTCTGGTTGGGAAGCAGTGCTCTCTTTCTATAGTAAAGGTGCTAGAAGGTTGCACGGCTCTGAATGTGTCCCTAAACTATGTCTCTATGAAGGATTCTGGAGAGGCCATCTCTGCAAGTTCTGGGAAGCCAACAAATCTTAAAGGGGAACTATTACGAAAATAAAATGTAATATAAGCTTCAGCATACTGAAATAAGAAGTTTTCTAAATATAATCAATTAAAAATTCTGTACAGTTTCTGAAAACAAGTTTATCTTCACTGTCCCTCTCTCAGCATTTGTTTCTCTTCATTCTCTCTTCATGCAGGAGTTGGGTGTCAGATACTCATTGACAGTTAGATCCAATATATCTTATAAGGGGGTTCTTTTTGCCTAGAAGATGTATTAGAGCTCACTCTATTAAAATCACCAGGCATCATGTCTCTCTACATGCAGGATTTGTGCAAAAGTCAGTTATTTTGTTAGCTTTTGTTTGTACTGGAATCTGTTATATAGCTCTAATTCATCTGCTAGGAATGGAAGCCACCTCTATAAGATATATTGGATCATTCATCTGACACCCAACTCCTACATGAAGATAGAATGAAGAGAAACAGAGGCTGAGAGAGGGACAGTGAAGATAAACTTGATTATTTCATAAACAATGAATATTTAATTGATTATACTTAGAAAGTTTCTTGTTTCAGTGTGATGAAGCTTATATTAGATTTTTGCAATAGTTCCCCTAAGTTATTCCATGCAGTCGGTTCTCAAGATCGTCTGACTTGCGTTGGTAGTCTTCAATCGGCTTCTGTACTGTTTGGTACTGGTCTGGAAGATCTCTGCAGGAATCCTCAAGGTTGCCTTACCTAGGACTCTCTTGCTATCATTGGCTCGCATAGCTTTTGCTGGTCATGCTTTATAATTGAGGTCTATCTTGATTTCTTTTGTTTTTTGCATTGACAAGAGTAGCACATGCATTGATGGCAGACCTGATCTCCAACGTGACGTCCTGTAGTGTCTGCTCCTATGGGTGCAGATGCCTCTGGCGTTTGTTCCCTACTATGGCTGGGCCCGTTGTATGTATGTATGTATGTATGTATGTATGTATGTATATTTTTATTTGTAAAGCGCTCCTTGAGGGCAAAGCACTGTACAACAAAACAATAAATTAGTAGTAAAAAACAAGGGGTCATTGGAATAAAAAGTAACAATAAGTGCATTATTAGAATACAATTCACATAAATATAAAAAATATGATTATAATGCAGATTAAGTGCTCCGTGTCAAGGAAACAAAAGGCTAGAGGACCCTACCCCGTAAGGCTTACAGTCTGTGCTGTTGGAGGAATCAGACTGTCTCTCGGGCTGGGCCAATGTTCTGGAGTCTCCGGGCAAACTTTTCTTAGAGGGCCACTGCTTCGGATGTCCATTTATGCTCTGTGCTTTCCCATTAGTTCCCTCTGAGGTAAAGTTTGCCAGCTACGTGGTGAGGTGGTTATTGCGGGTCTATCAGGGTTATTTGCTGGGTTTGCAGCGGAGCTTTTGTATGTGCGTGCTTTCACATTGGTGGTTAGACATGACCCATGTCACCATTTGTATTAAACTTTGGAATACATTTACAGTTTAGTTTCTCTATTTTCTATGATTTTTTAGCTAAATTAAATTACTAGAATAGATTGATTCTTCCCATAGCAAGAGAGTTCGGTCCAGATCTTTACCTGCTTCCTTATGTAAACATTTGGTTACTGTACAAGTGTCCCTAAGTTTCTTTTGAATTTACTTGTTCTTTGTGCCCCCATTATTTGAAGTCAGTATCGTATTTTAAAAATATAAAGTTCTTGTGTATCTGCATATCACTGTGCAGCAGCACAGACACAGCATGCTCTGGGAACTGGAATTTATTTTCATTGGACCACTGTACCTGCTGACTGTGCAATTGTTGTATGACACACAAGTTCTAAGGACTGAATTAATGATTTTGTTCCCCTTTTCCTATATCATGTGAAAAATAAGCTTGTGTAGATGTGTTGTCATTTAACATTTTTAATGTTTGTTTTTGACAGTTTTTGTTGTCTTGGGTACCTGCATTGCGGTTCAACTTGGAACAAACCCTGACTGGATGTTCTTCTGCTGTTTTGCGGGCATGTTTATGTTCTACTGTGCTCACTGGCAAACCTACGTGTCAGGCACACTGCGTTTTGGGATGTAAGTTATCCTCTACAGTATGTTTATTCTGCATATAAATGTGTTGGGGTCACTACAGCTTTAAAGGAACAGTAACACCAAACAATGAAAGTGTTTTAAAGTAATATAAATAAAATGTACTGTTGTCATGCCTTGGTAAAACTAGGGTGTTTACTTCAGAAACACTACTATAGTTTATATAACCAAGCTAATTTGTAGCCATGTGGACAGCCATTCAAAACTGAAAAAGGAGAAAAGGCATAGGATACACAGCAGATAACAGATAAGCGCTATAGTATACAATGGGATTCTGCACAGCTTATCTGCTATGTGCTGTGTATCCTGTGTTTGAATGGCTGCCCCCGTGGCTATGGGACAAATTGTTTATATAAATTATAGTAGTGTTTCTGAAGCCGACACACCCGTTTTATTAAGGCAGGGCACCATTACATTATATGGTCATTCCTTTAAAACACTTTGATTTTTAGATGTTCCTTTAAGAAGTGCCATTAAAGGGCGGTGGTGCCAATTTTGAGACATCTCACACTATAGGCCAGTTCTTCTTTTCACTGAAAAAAAATCACTGGTCTGGGGTAATAATCTATGGAGTGCCACCATCTTGCCTTTTGTCCTATTGATCTTTTGTGGCTGCCTTGGCTGAGATGTATGCACAGTAGAGTAATAACCGAGTAAAGTTTTTATTTTTACTCTCCTGTGTATGCTCACTGTTCCAAGTCACTATGTTTTTAGGGGAAAGGAGGTCCTGGGGTCTGAGGTTAGTAATTATAATCACAGAGGTATACCTAACAAAGTCGCTACCCCCATTGATTAACCATTTCCTTGCTTTTTATGGACATAGATCAATATCCCTTTGCATGTTTGAAAAATCATTGTAAAAAAGAAAAAACATTGTCTTCAGCTGTTTAGTACAGGTATTGGGTCAGTTATCCAGAAACCCTGAAAGCTCCGAATTACGGAAAGGCTCCCATAGACTCGATTTTATCCAAATACCCAAATGTTTAAATTTGATTTCCTTTTTCTCTGTACTAACACAATAGTAGCTTGTGCTCGATTCAAACTAGGATATAATTAATCCTTATTGGAAGCAAAACCAGCCTATTGGGTTTATTTAATGTTTACATGATTTTATAGTAGATTTAAGGTGTTAAGATCCAAAATACGAAAAGATCTGATATCTGGAAAACCCCCAGGTCCCGAGCATTCTGGATCACTGGTCCCATACCTGTACTTTAAAGGTGTTTTGGTTTTTTTTGTTTTTAATTTGGTTCAAAGAGTCATCCAAATCTTGCAATTTCAGTATACGTTTCAAATAAATAAAATAGAACTCGGAAAAATATGGCACACTGAAAAAAAACATTTCAAATGGCACTGCCATATTGCTTATTTACGGTGCAGCATGGGTCAAATGCTGAATTATTTTCATATTGTAGTAGAGCACATTACAAAAAAAGGTTATTTTTTATGCACCATCAAACATTACTGTGCATACGTAACCTAACCTACACTTAGTTTAAAATCATTTTTTTTTTGATGCTGGAAAATATTGAACAGGAATGGGACCTTTTATGCATAATGCTCAGGCCTGGGGTTTTTGGGATAACCGATCTTTCCGTAATTTGGATCTTCATACCTTAAGTATACTAGAAAATCATGTACACATTAAATAAACCCCAAAAGCTGATTTTTTGCTTCCAATAAGGATTAATTACAGATATATCTTAGTTTAGATCAAGTACAAGGTGCTGTTTTATTTTTACAGAGGAAAAAAGGAAATAATTTTTTAGAAAAAAAAGTCTATTCCGTGATTTGGAGCTTTCTGGATAACGGGTTTCCGGATAACTGATCCCATACCTGTATTCTTATATGACTCTACCACAACTTATCTGAAGAAAAAAAATCATAAGCAGTTTAATATTTTCTTGAAGGTACTGTCCTCTTCATCAAAATCATATTTTGTGTGGAGTTTGTTCTAAGCATGCCATGCAGTGCACATATTGAAAGAAAGTCTCTCTGTCTGGTACAAGGGTGCCCAGATTTTGTCACACTATGATCTATTCTTGCCACCCGTTTTCTGTCATGAAATAGTGTGCCGTCTATGGTACATTGCAAACAGCAAGAAAGGGAGACAGCCATGGCCAAAGCCAAACATTGTTGTAGGACGGTATTCCTAGACATGCATTAAGAAACAAGTTAGGTTTATCTGCATCCAAGGAGACCAAAACCCTGGCTCAGAAACCAATTAGGAAGTACTGCCCCTTTGCAAGCACCAATAACTACTGGCTAAGTAACGCAAAACTCTTCTTTGTTCGAAAGAGTTGCAACATACTGTATGAAAATTAGATCCTTACTAGATGATCCACACAAGATAAATTAGCCTTTCTATTCTTGATGCTTATGAGTGGCTTGCTCCTTGCAGTGCACCCTCTGTATTTGCTTTCATGCAGTCTTCTCTTTATGGTAGACTTGGATATTGATACACCTACCTCCTGGAGAGTGTTGTTCACTTGTTTGGCTGTTGTGAATGGGTTTGTCTTCTGTGGACGTCCAGGTCTTTTTGCTTTGCTGAGTTCACCAGTGCTTGCTTGCTTTCTTTCTTTCTTTCTTTCTCAGGATGTACCAAACTGTAGATTTTGCCATTCCTAATATTGTAGCAATTTCTCAGAGGTTTGCTTTTTCAGGTTCTTAAAAATGCTAAACCCCACATAATCCTTTTGCAAGAGACCCATCTAGATGTCTCAAAACTACTCTCTTTGACCATTCTACATATTCTAACTACGCTAGACGTGTTTCTATATTGGTATCAAAAAACATGTATCTTTACCTTGCATAGATTGATTACCGACAAAGAAGGCGGATATATTGTTATGCATTGTTCATGTTTTTGTAAGCCATATTTGATAGTAAATACAGTATATATCCCCACCACCATTCAGGGAAGAATTACTGACCCATATCATGGGACTGGTGGCTAATTTTGACATATTACCAATGTTGCTAATGGGTGATTTTAATATGGTAACTTCAGAAAAGCAGGACAGGTTGTTCCCCCAAATTAATAGAGCCACATACTTGGCCACCTGGGCCTCCACCTTTCAACTAAGTGACCTCTAGAGGCTCAAACACCAGGAGGAAAAATCCTTCACATTTTATTCAGCTTCCCATAACACTATGTCAAGAATTGATCTGGCACTAGGCACCCCGGAGATAACAAAAGGTCTGGTATCTGCAGTCATATTGCCTAGAGGCATCTCGGACCACTCCACAGTTTTGATATCCCTAACAACAAATGTTAACCCATTGGGCTCCATCTGGAGGCTTGGCAGTTTCTGAATTAACTTAGATCCCATTTCTGAACCCATAGAAACGCAATTAGGCTCCCATATTAGAATCAATGCTGGTTCAGCCTCTCGCCAGATAGAATGGAATGCCTCAAAGTGTACTCCAGGTGGTTTTATTTTTCCCAAATTAAAGTTTTTCTATACAAGCTCAATGGGAAATACGAAATCTAGAGAATAAGGTGCTGGAAATGGAATCAGATTTCGTTAAATCCCTGTCAGATACCTCCATACAGTAATGGCTGAATTCTCAAGCAGCTCAGAAAGCAAATATATTTGCCCATGGTGATAAAAATGGGCACTATTATCCAGGGACCTTTCCCCATCTATTTCTATACCGGTCAAATTAGAAATCCGGTCTCTCGCCCCTCAGACATTAATGAGATATTTGACAAGTACTACACAGAATTGTACAAAACATCAATATCTTGTTCAGTGGAACAGATACGTGAATATGTGGATGCTATTCCTCTTCCCCGCTTGAGGACACTCTCCCTAAATGCTCCAATTACAGATCTAGAGGTAACTGAAACCATAGCCTCCTTCACAGCAGGGAAATCCCTGGCCTGGATGTGTTGCCAACTGAGTGGTACGTTAAACACATTACTCCCCTTTAACCAAACTATACAATGGGGTGCTGGATGGTGACACCCTGCCTGAGTCCATGAGGGAAAATGTAATAACCTTAATCCTAAAACCGGGAAAAGACCCCACTAATTGCTCTTCATGATGCCACATTTCTTTAATAAACGTGAATAACAAATCTTGGCCCGACGACTTAATTTTTATATAAACACTCTAGTATCCCCTGACCAAACAGGGTTCATTTCAGGTTGTTCCACAGTTATCAACCTGTGCAGACTTTTCACCAATATCTCAATAAAACATGAGAACTCAGGCCTAAGGAATGAAACTAAAAGGCCTTTGATTCTGTGGAATGCAGTGTTAGACACAATGGGGCTAGAAGAAAACTTTAAGAAATGGATTAACCTGCTATATAACCAACCTAGAGCTAGGGTCAAAACCAACCACAATATTTCCAAACACTTTGAACTCTTTTGTGGTATTAGGCAGTGTTGTCCCCTCTCACCGCTCCTATTTACCTTAAGCCATGGAGCCGTTGGAAATGCTCCTTAAAGGGGAACTATCGCGAAAATCTAATTTTCCCAGTGGATAGATAGAATGAAAATAATAATATTCTCAAATATATTAATTTAACAGAAATGCTTACTTTTCGAAAGACAATTAATAATATTACCGTGAGTTAGAATGCTTTCTCTGAGAGCCAGTTCAAGCAATTGCTGAATGGGAGTGGCTATTCCCCAACTGTGATGTCACATAGCAACTAGCAAAGTCCCACCCTATCCATGCTGAATTCAAAGCATCCACACACCAACTGCATTTTCTGGAATCTCATTTTGAGAAAAGTAAGGCTGTTATTCTTTTATAGTGTGAAAATGCTTAGGGCTAAAAGGCACAGGTTTTGTAGCAGATAAGCTCTGTACAATACAATGGATGTAGTTCTTAACCCAATTGTATTCATTTATCTGCTATCAAGCAGCTTATTTTTATTTTTTAAACAATAGTAGTGTTTATGAGGCAAACACTCCAGTTTCTACCAGGGACTGGACAACCGTTCATTCTTATTTCATGCTTGCACATATGTAAAGATATAACACAAGCAAGTCTCCCTAAGGTAACAATGCACATGGATTATTCACTGTTAGCAATCCCAGCCCAGGCTGCAGGACATGGATACAGCTCAGGTACTTTAGGGCTCAGCACTCTGGCACTGAGTGGGAAGGTGCTATGAGATGGGCTGCTCAGGGAAGTGGCCCAAGAAGTGATCTCAACCATCCAGCTGTGCTGCTGTGTCTGGAAACAGGTGCTGCTGGACTAGGCGCTGCACTCAGTTCCTGGAAGCCTGGTAGGACTCACCCTGGCAGCCTATGGGCCCTTAGGGATCTCCCCTCTGCAAGGGGCCCAGGCCTCTTACTGTCACTGAACCTTCCTACATGTACTCCTCCTGCCAGGACCGAGAGAGAACCGTTTTGCTCCCTAGGGATGTTCTGTCCCCTCCCCCACCTCCCTTAGCTCTCACCTCCCTTCAGAATCCAATACCAGTCTTGTATGTCTAGATATGGTCTGATTAGTACATATTTACACTGGCATGCACTTCCATACACACTGGAATTTTTACTGCCACCTAAATATACTAGCATTGGTACAGGTCCCTCCACACATACTGGCATTGATACTAGAACCTTCATACAGTGTCATTAGCACTGGCACTTGTATACACAGACAATTCCATACATTGGCACCACTACACACACACACAGTGATTACTACTAACACTTCCATTACACACACACACACACACACACTGGAACCTCATGCACTGGCAGTAGCACTTGCACTTCCATACACACTGCCATTAGCACTGGCTTTTGCATACACTAACATTGGTACTTGTACTTCAAACACTTCAAGGCACTTTCATACATTGGCACCACCACATACATTGCCATTGGCACTTCCATACACTGGCATTGGCATTTGTACTTCCATACACAGGGAGTCCCATACATTGGAACTGGCACCACCACATACAGTCTGATTGGTACTCGCACATTACCATTGGTATTGGAACTTCCATACACTGGCATTGTCATTTGCACCTTCACACATGCTGTCATTGGTACTGACACTTCTATACTCAGACACTTCCGCACATTGATACTGCACCAACACATACAGTGACTAGGTATGCCACCTTTTCTGGACAAAAATACCGGCCTTCCTATATATTCATCTTTTTTTTCCCTATTAATAACATTGGGATCAACCATGATTTTTACTGGCCAGGCCTGTAAAATACCAGCCAGGTGGCAACCCTAACCGTGACATTGGCACTTCTGCACATTGGCACAACCACTGGCACCTCCACACACACTGCATTGTTACCAGGACTTCCACACACAGGCACCTCAGGCATTAACTGGCTAGTTCCACATACTGGCATTGGTACTGTCAGCTACACCTACCCTCACATGTACACCTGCCTCTCCCACCTTCCACATTCACACTCACCCTTGCCACTTCTATCACTCTCATACTCACCCCTGCAACTCCTACAATCCACTCTCACACTCACCCCTGCAACTCCTACCATCCACTCTCATACTTACCCCTGCAATTCCTACCATCCACTCTCATACTTACCCCTGTCACATCTACTATCCACTGAGACTTACCCCTGCCCCAAGTGGTGTTATTGGCGCCATATATGAACACTATGAAGCAAAAATCAGAAAAGAATTAAATATCTTGAAACTGAAACCGATTATGTGTGCTGTTTTAACAATATTTTTTCACTAGCAAGTCCATTGAAGAAATTGATAGTGACCCCACTTCACAAATCACTCTGAAATATTCAGACTGAGATCTTTGCAGTTGCTGTAGAAATATGCATTTTTCTTATTGGCAATCTGTCTACAAAATGTAGTTTGGTGCATGAAATTGTTTTTAGGCTGGCAGCACCTGTTTGTGGAAGTGTCATCCAGGGTGTGGCCTTGTGCTTGTTTTGTCCCTAAAACAATTGAAGAGCTCTCCACAGTGAAATGACATACGATGAGATTAATGCAGGGGCGCGGCACCAATGAGGCGAGTTGGGAAACTCGCCTCAGGCGGCAGCGCCCCACTGGGTGCCAGGGGTGGCAAAAATGCCGCTCCTGGTACTTTAAGAGCCGAATTTCCATTTTTCAAATGGGAAATATGGCTCTTTTAGCACAGAGAGCGCAATTATGCGACCTTACAATGCCGGCTTCTGACTTTTTTCCTAAAAGAAATCTTAAAACTTTTAGGGAAAAAAACATCTCTTAAAATAACTTTCTCTTGCCGATCGATCTCCCCACAGTCTCTCCGCTTTATAAAAAAAATCTCCAAAAACCGTATGTAGATGGCTTACAGCAACAGAGAAAGAAACAAAAAATAGTGCAATATGTTTCAATATTACACCATACACCCAGTGCCCAAATTATTTTCTTAAGGTGTATTTCCCCTTTAATCTTTCCACTTCTATTGGTGACATGTACGATTTGTCCACTCCCAAAGAGGAGGGAGAGATTTGCTAGACACTACGGGCAATATAGCATACCTCGGGTCTATAAAAGGTAGGGGGAAGGTGGGCGCGGGTGGAGGGAGGGCAGGTATCGGGCGGGTGCAGGTAAAACCCGACCCGCACACCACTAGCATGAAGGGAGGAAGAACCTTTAGAGAGCTACTATTATAGGTGTAATGCTTGTAGATTGGATACTTTACATTAACACTTTAAGTGCCAGCAGAATTCGACATTTCAGTTACACGAAATGCCAGAAGTTTTTGAAACATTTTGTGTTCTTTCACTACAGGGGCATTTTCTGAGGAAAAAACCTTTAGTTTACCTAGGGAAAATATACATTGTTTTTTTTTTTCGGGAGAACCTGGGCTTTCTAAATCTGCTCGAGTTTTCATGTATCTCCACATTAGCGCTAAATACCAATGAAAAATTCCTAGGTTTCATAATATATGAATTTATACCAGAAAAATATTTAATTTTACACATGAAAATCCAACTGATTTGGAAATCCTCATGTCTCTCAAATGTGCCACTACCAGATATGTGTAGTTTTAGAGAGATTTAGGACTTCTGTACAGCAAAAACTCCCTGCAGTATATTACCGAATTTTGAAAGCACTAAAGCAGAAAATGGCATACTTAATTTCCAAGGCAAAGAAATCCTGAAACAGTTTCAGGATTTAACCCAGAAAACCATATATTTTTGAAAAGTACACATTCTGCTGATTCCAAACTGTCTCTCTAATCCTAACTACCAAATATCAAAGCTTGTCTGAACGTAGCGGTTTTTATAAAATTTTATTAAAATTCTGAAAAATCCCTGCAAAGGTTTTATTTTGCTGCTCTGC
Source organism: Xenopus laevis (assembly GCF_017654675.1). Lineage (NCBI taxonomy): Eukaryota > Metazoa > Chordata > Amphibia > Anura > Pipidae > Xenopus > Xenopus laevis. The sequence continues at coordinate 56,023,314 of NC_054374.1, read as the reverse complement.
ACTGTATTAGGTACCAAGAAAGAGCACCCTGAATATGATTGCCAGGGGTCCAAAGAACAGTTTGATGCCCATTGTGCATAGGTTTACCAAAGTATCTGTACCCAATATGAAGTAAGCGCATACAAATAGTCCTGTGGGACTTCAGCTAATGAAAAATGTACACATTGACTGAATTTTTTGTGGAGTAAAAACACAGAAATATATGTTTGCCCCCCAAAACTATATATCTTTGGAAAGTACACATTCTACCAAATCTAAAATGGGTACCCATGCCTTTCTGCTCCAAACTACTGAGTTGCAAAGCTTTCCCAAAAATGGTAGTTTGGTGAAATAGCTTAAAATTGCCTCAAAGCTTCAACTTTCCAGCACCATATCGTTCATGTATCATTATCAGCATAAAGCAACCTAAATATGAACTCCGAGGGTCTACTAAACCGTTTGATGCCAAATATGCATAGATTTACCAAACTATGTGGCATACAGAGACCCCCCACATGATATATAGTAGACAAAATCTACTTGGGCAAAACAAAGTAACAAAGAACAGTGGTAAATGTAATAAAATCACTAAAATTCAATAAAACCACAAAAATCACTGCTTTTTTTTTTCCCGCCTAGTATTATCAGCTGTCAGAATTACTGTTTGAATATTTTAGCTTGGCCAGATAAGTTTTACGGACAGAAACAAGCGAACAGCACCTATGCAGAGCTGAAATTGCAATAAAATTGCTAAAAAGGCACCAAATAGCATACAAAAGGTATTGCGCAGTACTGTTGGCGAATATGCTATTCACAATGGCAATAAAACATTTTTTCAGGCAAAAAACCCCCAATGCTATAAGAAAAAAAAATGTGCATATGCGCGTGTACAATTTGCAAAATTTCGTGTTATGTGCATGTGTGTGAGTGCTGTGAGTGTGTGTGACCCCCCCCCCCCGCCGATCCCCAAAAATATATATGTGTGTGTAAGTGTGAAGAGGACGCAGGGAAGAGGAGGCAGAAATCCGGTGTGTGGGCGGTGCTGACACTGGGGGAAATGCAGACAGCAGCAGGACACATATAATTCACATGCCTGCTGCTACCTTGGGGCCCCTGGGAGATCGCACCCCAGGGGCCACTCGATCCCCCGCTCTGCTCCTTACCTAGGGGCGGGGGGGGGGAAGAGCAGGGATGGAGTGAGTGGCTTGAAAAACCACTCCTGAACCTGGTACTTGTATCCACAGAACGTAGACACTAAAAGGGTTAAATAAAGCAAAGATATGAAATGTATAGGCGTCCTCTGTGGCAGCCTACAATAGCACACCTTCACTGAATCCTTTAAAAGGGGAAATACATGAGATATGCAAAATGTTATGTTTACTAGCCTGGAGTCATCAGCACCTCAGATTTCCCCATGCAAATAACAAAGCCTGCTTGTCTGCAGCTCCAAAGGTGCCAAAGCCATAGGAAAGTGGTCATAGTTGTATTAGTTCTCCCTGAACTAAAGGGGTTGTCCACCTTTAAATTTACTATTATTATGATGTAGCGAGTGGTATTTTGAGACAATTTGCAGTTGATTTTTAATTTGTGGTTTTTGGGTTATTTAGCTTTTTATTCAGTAGCTCTCCAGTTTGCAATTTCACCAATCTGGTTGCTAGGGTCCAAATTACCCTATCAACCATGCATTGGTTTGGAGCCTTGGATATGAATAGGAGATATGAATAAAAGAGGATCAGAATAAAAAGATGAGTTATAAAAAGTAGCAATGACTATAAATCGGTAGCCTTACAGAGCATTTGTTTTTAGACAGTCATTTGAAAGGTGGAAATATTTGTTAAAAACGATAAAGTAAAAATGAAGGCAAATTCAGAACTTGCTTAGAAGTAGCCATTCTATAACATACTAAAAGTTAACATAAAGGCGAACCACCCCTTTGAGAGCTTGCTGTTGATTGGCCATTGTCAGCCATCAAACCTAGACTTGATGGTTTTACTTACTTGGGGAAAATAACGTTACTAAAAATCTCCTTTATATGCTGGGGCTCTCACATACACACTTCCAGCACTTAAAAATCACAATACCTGATGAATTGACCCTCTGCAGGAAGCTTGAACCCAAAACATCTACATCACAACTCCAATCCTAAATGTAATCATACTGTGCAGTGGGCCTCTTGTTCTGTTCAAAGCTAGTGAACAGCCCTGCTTATCTCATCATCTTCTTAACCATAAACAGCTTGTATATGTCATTTTGACCCAAACACTTGCAAATGTGTGATCATTTGGTTAGGGCAAACCATCATGGGGGGATTAACCCTTTCGCTGCCAGCCAATTTGTCCTAAATACGAACATCTACTGCCAAGCAGTTTTTAGACATTTTGTACTCTTTCACTTTAAGGGCCTTTCCTGGGGGGGGGGGGGTATTTTAGTTTAGCCTGGAAAACAATAGTGTTTTTTTCAGGACAACCTGAGCTTTCAAAATATGCTAGAATTTTGGTGTAATTCCACATGTTTCACATAGTACTATCACATATATCAGAAACACAATTTATTTTATGTATGAGAACACAGAGCAGATTTGGAAAGGTATATGTCTCCTGAATGCACCAATAGCAAATATAAATAGTTTTATGGAGATTTCTCACTTGTTTAGATCAAATTCTCGAAGCAGTACACTACCAAATTTCCAAAGCACCGCTCCACAAAACGGCATACTTCTGATTTCAAAGCCAAACACTCCACTAATCAGTAGGTTTACCTTAGAAAACTATGCATTATTAAAAAGAGCAGATTCTGGTAAATCAAAAATGGGTAAATATATCTATGTATGACAAACTACCAAGTTGCAATTCTTTCCTAAACTTACAATTTTTATAGAAATGAATTTTTTGAAAAATCACCCCAAAGCTTCCAATCTACAGCATCATATCTCCCACGCATCATTAGGTACCATTGAACAGTTTGATGCCCAATATGTATAGGTTTACCTAAGCATGCAGCATATAGGGGCCCCAAAATGTAGACACCCCATTTGAGCTATCAGTTCTGTAATTCCAGATACTGCAAAATCAACACATTTACATCGTTTTGGGGGAGGGGAGGCAAAGGTAGAAAAGAGTAGGTTCACCCAAGAAAACCACATATTTTCGGAAAGTACACATTCCCCCAAATCCAAATTGGGTATGGTCTTTGTCCTCCAAAGTACCAAGCCGCAAACCTTTCCTAAATTTGGCGATTTTGGTGACATTTCCAAAAATCACCTCAAAACGGTTGTATGAGTGTGATCAGGTGAACAATGTGGGCAGTTTCAGTCTGGGTCTCAGGTGTGAACAGTACAGGGCTTCAGGGGTGTGAACAAAAGAGGTGTTACATGTGTTAACAATGCAGGGGGGATTACATGTGTGAACAATACAGGGAAATTTGAGGTGTGAACAATGCAGGGGCCTTTAATTTCTGTAGTGATACCCTTTAAATCTTACACGTGGTAAGCAGACACAGCAGGCAGACTTTCATGTGGGGGCCACACATTGGGGTGGTCACGGGCCTGCAGGCCAACCAGTTGGACAGCCCTGAAGTAGACAATGAACTTGGACATACAAGACACTCTGTGATAAAATATAGGGTGTATAGTTGTCAGCCATGTCATCTTCTGTATAACACTTGACACCTGTATTTCTCAGGTCATGTCATCCTGTCACCAGCAGTAACTGGTCCCACAATACACTGTCAGTAATTAGCACCTAAATCCTAACTTACCTTTTTCACCAGCAATGCACGTTAATGTATAAAAACATATGCATCACATCTACTGCCTGTAGTAGCCTAAAGTTGCCTTGCAACGCAATTTTATGCTACTACAACTTGGATATGTTTTCAAACTTCAGACATTTTGTTGTCCATGCTTTAGGGGATTATGTGCCTGTGACAAAACATTCATTGTGGCATAGCCCCTAGAACCTTGTATGTAATGAGCCTTACCTGTCATATACTCATAAAATGTAAGATATTTTAATTTAATCGGACTAATTTCAGAATATTCCTATCATAAATTGCAAGGGCATTGCTGCTATGAAGCTTTGTTAGGCTCCAGCACTGATACTGAAGAATTAATCATGACCCTCATTGTGTTGAAAATCTCCCTAAAAAGCTGCCTTTTTTTCCCTACCCTTAGATATATAAGCAGGTGCCAGAATTGTGGGTAGGCCACAAAGGCCCAGGCCTAGGGCGTCAAGGACTGTATTTTAACTGGGAACTCTGGCATGGGGAACTGCAGTAGCAGCAGCAGGGAACAGGGAAGGGTGGTGCAAGCACAGGGGACATGTGGGGGTGAAAGTTGGGGTGTACCCATGGAGGGTCTGAGTGTGTCAGCGTGTGCACACAGGGGGATGGGTGCAAGCAGGTCAGGGTGGGCACAAGGGGTAGGTGCGAGCGGGTCAGGGTGTGCACATGGGGGGAGGGCATTGGTTTTGGGATTGAGGCCCGGATTTTGGCCTTGGGTGCCCCTGGGCCTGCAGTGTCCTAGTGCCCAACTCCCTCGCAAGCGTGCCCCCCACCTCCCTGTGCATGCACTCGTATGCACCGGAGCACTGGGGATTATGAATCCCCAGTGCTCCTTAGATTGTGGCTGGGAGCATGCTGCACCTAAAATCTTGCTGCCCTAGCTCTGGGTCTTTGAGCCTTGACACAAATCAGGGCCTGATGGGGTCAGCAGCCTAGGGGTGCACCAGGTTTAAATCAGAATCTGCATATAAGTCATAGGCTTGCAAGTCTTGACAGGTAAAAATAAATGCTGGCTGTGCACATACAACCAGCTGCCATCACATTATATCTGACTTCTATAGCCAGGTGATTGTTATTTATATAGCACTACCTCTACCCTCCCTTCTCAGCCATCAGTCATATGAACTCCGCCCTCAGCTGTCTGCCCTCAGCCTTCCGCCCTACATTATATCTGACTTCTATAGCCAGGTGATTGTTATTTATATAGCACTACCTCTACCCTCCCTTCTCAGCCATCAGTCATATGAACTCCGCCCTCAGCTGTCTGCCCTCAGCCTTCCGCCCTCAGCCCTCCATCCTCCTCCTTCAGTCATCTGCCTTCAGTCCTCTTCCGCCCTCAGTCCTCTTCCTTCCGCACTCGCTCACCAGTTTAGAAAGAGAGATCTTAGGGGGGAGTGCTGAGCAGGGAGGGAAGAGGGTGGAAGGAAGAGGACTAAAAGGAAGAGGACTGAGGGCGGAAGGCAGAGGACTAAGGGCGGAGGATTGAGTGCAGAAGGCTGAGGGCGGAGTTCGTATAACACACGGCTGAGAAGGGAGGGTAGAGGACGGAGGTGTGATTGCAGATTTGAACGATGACTGACGGTAAAAGCAACCGATGCGCCATTCCGAAGGCATAGGACATCGCATGAAGGAGATGTATTTCGCTGCAGGATGTCCTAAAATGCGTTCCGTAGATTATACCTTTCCATCAGTCCCTGTTCAAGTGGAGCTTACAATCTTGCGTCTCTATCACACTCACACATGGTTTGGTGTTGAACAACTCACAGCCTGTCCGTGAATTAATGCTATCATTGACTCTTGGGCTAGCATAAATAATGTCAGCAATTGCAAGACAAATTAATTGTATGGTACATTTGTAAATGTGGGCACTCCTGTATGTCGGTGCTACAAAATGTGCCCAGTTAGTGGGAGCTGAGTTTCAAACAAGTAAACAGGCGCCTTGGTTTATAATGCATGTAACCCTTCCAGTAGCATGGCAGCGAGAACCTAGAATGCCTAGACAGCAGGGTGATTTATTGGGAAAAGAATGTGTACAATTAATGAATGGAACCATTTTAGGCCATCCTTTGGAGAACGTCCGTCTCCTGTATGCGTTCTCCTAAGGGTTTGGAATGCAGACGCGATGGTTGTTTAAACATCTGAAGAGGCCTGGCCTCATATCATGTTACAATCTCCCCCCTCTTGTCTCATATCTTGGCCCTCCCTCTTCTGTCCTCAGCCCTCAGTGCTCAAGCTCTCCATTCTCAGTCCTCCCCTCTCAATCATCCTTGCTCAGACCTTAGCTCGTAACCTCCGCTTTCCTTTAATGGTATAAACAAATACACCCGAGGACACTACCGAAACATGTTAGGGCTAGTCCACACGAGGAGATTCGGGGAGATTTTGTCGCCTGGCGACTAATCGCCTCGTCTTTTGAGCAACTATCTCCCCGAACTGCCTCAGCGTTTTTCCCCATAGGCTACAAAGAAAAGTTGCATGTGCTAATGCACACGCGGCGATGCGTTTTCAATAGTCGCCCCAAAGTTGCCTCAGTGAGGCAACTTCGGGCGACTATAGAAAACGCATCGCCGCGTGTGCATTAGCGCAGGCGACTTTTCATAGCAACCTATGGGGAAAAACTCTGAGGCAGTTCGGGGAGATAGTTCGGGGAGATAGTAGCACAGCTACCGACTGAATGAGACACTTAGAGAAGAGCAGCAAAAGTTTAGAGCAAGCAGAAAGCAACAGCGTCCCTTATGTTTGATGTTATCACAGCAAATTTAATTGCACCAGTTATATGATCTGTAAGTATGGTTTAGCTCTGCCATTTAAATAAATTGTGACCGGGTCAGCTATCGGCACAATTTAGTTTTTCAATATTTCTAGAAGCTGGCTGATGGCAAATGCGGTAAGCCAGTACTGTGAAACAGCCTAGCTACCTTGTCTTTGAGTGACAAGCAGACTAACCAATAAGACAGGAGCTGTGTCTGTCACTCATCTGCATATTACTCCAATGCTGAGGCTGCAGGAGAGAGGAAGCTCAGAGCAGTGAGAAAGAAAGAACGAAAATATTTTTATACATTTAGAGAAATTAATAACTTTAACCCAGGATGCTTTTTAATCATTATGAATTTCGCAATAGTTCCCCTTTAAGGAGAATCCAGCAGTTGCCGGTTTAAAACTAAATGGAATCACAGAAAAAATTGCAATATATGCAGATGATATCCTGCTGTTTTTGGGGAATCCACATAAAGCATTTGGGGCAGCCCTAGACCTAATAAACCGCCACACTCTTTAGTCAGGCCTGAGAATCAACTGGAATAAGTCAGCAATGTTTTTGATAAATGATTTCCTAGTAGATCCACAGAAACTCCCATTCCCAATACAAGTAACTTTAAGTTTAAATACCTGGAAATAGTAATACAGAAAGATCTAGCAAAATTTCAGGATTTCCACTTAACTCACCTTGTACATAATCTGGAATCCAAAATTCCAATTTGATCTACTGCTCTACATATGAGCAGACAAAAAGTGGCAACGTTTCGGGCTGAAACGTTGAAACTCTAGTACATGGTCATGCTGGGCAAAGTGGACATTTCAGTTCCTTCTGAATATATTCAGTTCAATCCTTGGGAGTTGAGATACCTGATGGCTTGTGGAAATAGACTGTTTTACATTCTGAAAGTCAGCGATCGAATACTGCGGTGTCTTTTACAGGATGGCAAGAGGGTAAAGAGATTATGTGCAGGGTGGGTGCTATCCCTGACAATGCTGGTAGCCTTCTGGAGACAGCGGGTGTGGTACATATCCATAATGGCAGGAAGTGAGACCCCAATGATCTTTTCCGCTGTCCTCACCACCCGCTGCAGGATCTTGCAATCTGATACAGAGCAGTTTCCATACCAGGTAGTGATGCAGCTGCATAAAATGCTTTCAATAGACCCTCTGTAGAAGATAGTGAGAATGGGTGGTGGAAGGTGGGCAGAGAGTAGAGACGCTGCTGTGCTTTCTTCACTATAGAGCTGGTGTTAAGGGACCAGGAGAGGTTCTCCGCCAGATGTACCCGAAGGAATTTGGTGCTCTTGACAATTTCCACCGGAGATCCGTCAATGTACAGTGGAGAATGATCCCCACATGTTCTCCTGAAGTCAACAACTATTTCCTTTGTTTTGTTTGGATTCACAGACAGATTATTGACTTTGCACCAGTCCGTTAGCCATTTCACCTCTTGTCTATATGCTGACTCGTTGTTCTTGCTGATGAGACCTACTACGGTTGTATCATCAGCGAATTTGATGTGATTGGATCCATGACTTGCCACACTTTCTCACCTTCTGAGAAGCAATTCACTTCAGTGCTCTGCAGTATATTGGACTATTGCATATGATTCCTTTGACCTGTGGCAGGTCGGATTCATTACTGTTCTAGCACCTGGTCCTAAGGGATATATCGCATTAGGTCAGAGCACTCCATTATTGTGTGGAATTACACTCCCAATGACAGTCTTTGGGCGTATAAATCTGTTTAAGATGCTTATGTGACCAAGGTTTTGGTATTTGTTCAGACAACTACCTTTAACTCCACCCTCCATTTTTTTTCATAAACTAGACACTATGCAGAACTACTATCTACACTACAACTTCCTGCAGACGCAGGTGGTTTGCGCGATCCCAAATTTAGCCCTCTATTATCTGGCAGCTAAGGTGGTGGACAGTACCCTCCCAGGGCAATGCCGCTACTAACTTGGAGGCCTCCCTGGTGAGCTCATATGAAGCTTTAAAAAACCTGTTATATAGAGGTAGTAGGAAAAAAAAAAAAAAAGGCATCACCGTTCTTATCAAAGCGACTGTCTCTACTTGGAAATCGGTTCTCCACGGATTCCCCAGGGTCAGTGTTCCAGGCATGCACCATTATAGTTTAACCCAAATATCTCCCAACTGAAAATCATCCCTGATCTTAAGGTGTGGGCCCAACATGGAGTCAAATATATAGGAGATATTGTGGACCAGGGGAGACTCTTGTCCTTCACTGCCTTACAGGAAAAATGTACTCTTCCACAGAACATGTTTTTTATGTATCTGCAATTGAGGCATGTGGTGCACACTCAGTTTGGTGATGCAGAGATAGACACAACACCTAATCAGATTGAGCAAATGCTCCATTGGCCCAATTTAGATATTTAGTTATCACTCTTTTACAATATACTACTCAAAATAAATAATGATCCCCTGCCGCAACTAAGGGAAAAGTGGTTACTTGACATCCCCACTATGGATACTGAAACATGACCAGAGCTTCTGGAAATAGTTTATACTCCTCTAATCAGCATCAGAGATAAGATGATACAATTTCGATTTTTGCACCATACTTACCTGACCCTGCATAGGTTACATCTGATGAACCCTTCCATACCAGATATATGTCTAATTTCTTCCATATGGTATGGCAGTGCCACCACATAGTATTACTAGAAAAAAGTAACGGGGGAGACAAGCCAAACTTTAACCCTTATTATACCACTGGACCCACTAGCTTTGCTCCTCAACCAAATTGGGGACATCGCCTCCTCTACGGCAGAAAAACATTTGTTATACAGGCAAAAAGGCTGATTTTACAGAATAGGATGTCCCAAAAAATTAGACAAAATTTGGTCGATTTGGGTGGATGAACACTTTTCAACAATGGTGGAATAACTTTTATGTATTTACAGTATATGAAGTACTTTCCCTTGACTTCCCCCGTTTTCTGATCCCTCACATTATTTACGAGTTTATCTACAGGTCAATAGAAATGACAGCAGGTTGATTTGACTTATCTTATTTTCTTTTATCAAGTTGTTAAGGGCACAAGACTAGTGTTCTATGAAAATCTATGAAATACAAAACAGTGGAGACTGAAAGTACTTGGCACAAAACACAACCAAAGCATAATATAATGTGTAAATTAACAAATTCTGTGAATTTTATTTTGTAAATGAACTTGCTTGCCAATAACTTACTAGAAGCAATCATAGCTGCTTTTAATGCTTTATTACTTTTTTTTTGTTTTGAAGTATTAACAATTTTTTTCTTTCCTTTGTTTATTAATTTAATTTTGGGAAATTGAAAAACTCAAACAAAAATAAATGTTAAAAAAAAAGTAGTTACAGCGATTATTGTCACACTTGTTTTTTTTTGTCTTGTGTTCAGATTGATCCACGCACAAATTTGTGTTCTGTGTGTGTTTGTGAGTATGCATTGTGTTGTTAAAGTAAAAGATTTTTGTGTATAACTTGCCTAGATGCAAGCAGGCAAACAGGAAATGCAGGTTTAGGTATTAGTATTATAAACAGTAGTCACAATTATAGCAAAATGGGGCAAATGTCTGGAAAAATATATAGGGATATGAACCTGCTTTTGGTCAGTTAGAACAAACTCCTACACAATTTTCTTCTTGATTTTTTTTCCCCCAGGAAGCTGCTCTTGTAAGTGGACAGTTTTCTAAATTATTGGGGAATGTCAGTATTGAATTCATTTATGCATATTTATGACATTGTTGCATGATCAAAGATTGAAAGCTTTATTCACAAATAACTGCTTAATTTATGTCTGCTTCTTTTCTGTAATCAGAATTGATGTGACTGAAGTGCAAATCTTCATAATAATCATGCATTTATTGGCTGCGATCGGTGGACCAACTTTGTGGCTATCAATGGTAATTAAGTAGCATTCTTTTTTGTAAATATGCTAAATATCTTAAATTTGTTGGCTTGCATAAATAATAGCTACCATAGAAATTTGTAATTTTAATGATTTTCTCTTTTACAGCTAGTATGGTGATTGTTGACATATACTGCTTTTAATTGCACTTACAATTAACTTGAAAATCTATATTTTTAAAAACTAAATTTTTAATTTTAGAAACGTAAATTGGACAGTTAATTAGAATTTCATTTTCTTCATTGTGGGAACCATTAAAATGATAGAGTCATGCTTCTAAGGGTGTCATGGTGTCTAAATAAGCGGGTTATTATTCATAACTTGAATGGGAATTTATGTATCAAAAAATTTGAACGGCTTACAATTGAATGGGAACAACCTGAAAATTTGATTTGTATTCTAATCAAATGCGAATGGAACTTGAATTGAATTTTCCACCGAAAAAAGCTTGAATGTTGAGAATGCTATTAACATTTTCAAATTGTTCAACGGACCTCTGCCATTGACTTGTAAATGAATTCAGTAGGTTTTTTGAATATTCGAATTAGAACTATTTCCATGGTCGATGTGTGATAAATCTCACATTCTAATTTACATTTGAGTTGGTGCTTTTAAAATTCGAATTTGTGATTTTTGACACCAAACGAATTTGAAAATTCGAATTTACCATTCGAACCTTAATAAATCTGCCCCTTAGAGAAAATTGTGATGGTTTGTGTCCTGGCCTAAGCTTATCCAAAATATTTCAGTTGCTACTTCATTAGGCTGTTGACACTCTGGTTAGTTTTTATCATGTGGATAATTATCCAAATCTCCCACTCTCTGTTCTTATAGAGTTAAAAAGCCTTAACACTTCAGCATTCATAGCTGCTTTGCAAAGGAATATAAGCCCCAATTGTGGAGTGTGGGCGCTCCAAGAGCAGTAGGCGTATTGTTCACTGCATCTGCATCGCTGCTTGTTGATATCTGCAGTTGAAACTAGAATGATCCATTTTAGTTACTATTGAGTCTTATGCAGTATTGATAGCACAGGAGTTAGTGTAAATACTGGAGTCCTCTCCACAGAGACTAATAAGCTGAAAAACCACACCACTGATTATTGCTTATACAATTCTCATAATCAAAGAATGTGCAGCCTTTTCTCACACAAAGGCAATGTTCTTATGTAGGAAATATTATCTATGAATTGTGTGGGGTACTTAAAAGTGGTGGTTCACCTTTCAGTTAACGTTTAGTATGTTATAGAATGTTTAAGTAACTTTTCAGTTGGCCTTTTATAATTTTTTAATGATTTGCCTTGCCTCTTTCCAGCTTTCAAATGGGTGTCCATGACCCCAACAGACAAAAATCTATTCCTCTGTTAGGCAACGATTTTGTTATTGCTACTTTTTATGACTCGTCTTTCTATTCAGACCCTCTCCTATTCATATCCCAATCTCTTATTTAAATCAATGCATGGTTGCTACAGTAATTTGTACCATAGCAACCAGATTGCTAAAATTGCTGCTAAACAAAAAAACTAAACTCAAAAACCACAAATAAAACATAAAAAAAACAATTGCAAATTGTCTAAGAATATTATTATACATCATATTAAAAGTGAATAGGTAAACAACACTTTTAAGGCAATGTGTGCTATTGCAATTTTTGTCTACATTGTGAGGGACCTCTTTCACAGAGTGTGCCCTGTGAGGAGTTTTACTGACCAGTCAAAATGCCAGGCTGGACTATATGTGATAAAAGATCTTTCTGGTCTAAATTTTCTGCTTGCTGTGTGCAGAATTGTCTGTTACTTTCCAAAGAGAGAACCTAAGGGAGTAGACTCCCTTGATTTTCTGACTATACTTGGCCTTACTGTTACTCATCCAGTTTTCTAAAATGAAAACTGGCTGCAGCAATGCACATGCGGCGCTTCGTTTTCCGAAGTTGCCTCACGCGGAAACTTAGAAGCGCCACACGTACATTGCCGCAGGCGATTTTCATTTTAGCGGGCAAAGGGCAGGGAGAAGGAAGTTCGGGGAGATTGTTGCCCGGAATCTCCCTGAATCTGCTTGTGTGGCCAGACCCTAAGGCCTGAAGTGCTTGTGCTATAATTAATTATTTAAAAGTGAGTTCATGATTATAAAAATTAGAAAAAATGTCAGCAATTCACGAGTAAAAGGTCAGAAATGGAAAATAGTATAGAGGTGAAGTTGTCCCGAATAAACTATCTGCTGATTTTTCTAAGCCCTGGGACACCAGGATGGTCTGGTATATAAGATTTAGCTAAATGACTTTTACTATAGAGTTCAATAGTAAAACTGTTAATTACAATTACTTCCCAACAGGGGGGAGGAAGACGACACAGTTTTACTGTTGAACTCAATGGGAGAAACTGGTTGCCATGGGAACCAACAAAGGTTCATCCATTACGTTTCTATAATTGGATAGAAACCTAATGGATGCACCTTTGTTGGTTCCCATGGCAGCCTGTTTCTCTCATTGCGTTTAATAGTAAAACTGTGAAGTCTTCCTCTCCCCTTGTGGGAAGTAATTGTATACTATCGAGTCCATGAGATGGGAGGCTGGCGGCGGTGATTGACACACCGGGAAAGCCAATAGATTTGCACTGGCGGTGCGCATCGATGTAACCTGTGGGTGCAAGAATCTCGTGAGACTTAGGTGCAAATTTACTTACCTCCAAAGTTGCGCCAGCGTTGGCTTCGTCGCATTTCGACAGGCGTAGATTCACCAGGGCTGCACAAATTAACGAAGATCCGAAGTTGCGCACAAGTTACCGATCGTTTGCAAAGTTGCGCTAGCGATGTTACGATCAGCGGTTTGAAGTTACACTAGCGAAGGCAAATTTGCATACGGCATGCAGTTAAAGTACAATTGCCGTATATGCAGCAGCAAACACATTACACTACACAAGGCCAGGGAACCTTAATTCGATCTTTTTGAGCCTATCACCCTATAAAAAGTAAAAGACGGCAGTGTTTTTTTGGGACTTAGAAAGAAAAAATGTCAGTGTTTTTTTGGACCATCCCAATCTACTCTATTGCACTTCGCTTAGGCTGAGGTGGCAAAGTAAAGTCTGGCGCAAGAGTTCAGGAAAATCCACAACTTAGTGAATTAGAGCGCAACTTAGCCAGGCTTAAGGGTGTGTAGTAACATAGTAAGGTTGAAAAAAGACACGCTTCCATCAAGTTCAACCTTTTAGTTTTTTGTTTTTTTTTAATTTGCCTAACTGCTAGTTGATCAAGAGATCTTAAGCCTCTCCAATTTGCCTCAGAGGGGGAAAAAATTCCTTCCTGACTCCAAAATGGCAATCGGACTAATCCTTGGATCAACTTGTAGTATGAGCTATCTCCCATAACCCTGTATTCCCTCACTTGCTAAAAAGCCATCGAACCCCTTCTTAAATCTAATGTATCAACCTGTACAACTGATTCAGGGAGAGAATTCCACATCTTCACAGCTCTCACTGTAAAAAAAACCCTTCCGAATATTTAGGTGGAACCTCTTTTCTTCTAATCAGAACGGGTGTCCTTGTGTCAGCTGGAAAGACCTACTGTTAAATAAAGCATTAGAGAGATTATTATATGATCCCCTTACATATTTATTCATAGTTATCATATCTCCCCTTAAGCGCCTCTTCTCCAGCATGAACATCCCCAATTTGGCCAGTCTTTCCATAGCTCCATAGCTAAGATTTTCCATACCTTTTACCAGCTTAGTTGCCCTTCTCTGTAACCTCTCTAATATAATAATGTCCTGTTTGAGTGATGAAGACCAAAACTTACGGCATATTCTAGATGGGGCCTTACAAGTGCTCTATACAGTGGAAGAATGACCCCCTCCTCCCTTGACTCTATACCCCTTTTAATACAGCTCAAGACCTTATTTGCCCTTGATGCTGCTGACTGGCATTGCTTGCTACAGCCAGGTTTATCATCTACAAGGACTCCAAGGTCCTTTTCCATAATGGATTTGCCTAGTGCAGTCACATTAAGGGTATAAGTGGCTTGGATATTTTTACATGCCAGGTCCATGACTTTACATTTATCAACATTGAATCTCATTTGCCACTTAGCTGCCCAGATTGCCAGTTTGTCAAGATCATGTTGCAAGGATGCCACATCCTGGATGGAATTAATTGGGCTGGATAGTTTTGTGTCATCTGCAAACACTGATACATAACAACATCCTCCTTTAAGTCATTAATGAACAAGTTAAATAAAAGTGGACCCAATACCGAGCCCTGAGGGACCCCACTAAGAACCTTACTCCAAGTAGAGAATGTACCATTAACAACCACCCTCTGTACCCAATCCTGTAGCCAGTTTCCTATCCATGTGCAAATGACTTCATTAAGCCCAACAGACCTTATTTTAGAAAGCAGTCGTTTGTGGGGCACAGTATCAAACGCTTTGGCAAAATCCAAATAGATCACATCTACTCCCCCTCCCCCACTGTCCAGCATCTTACGTACCTCATCATAAAAAGCAATCAAATTTGTCTGACATGGCCTATCCTTCATAAAGCCATGCAGATTGCTGCTCAGAATGCCATTCACTAGGACAAAATTTTGAATGTGATCCCTTAACAAACCTTCAAATAATTTGCCCACCATGGATGTCAAATTTACTGGCCTATAATTGTCAGGCTGAGATCTTAATCCCTTTTTAAATATTGGAGTAACATCAGCTTTTCTCCAATCCATAGGCACCATACCAGATGAAAGCGAATCTGAGAAAATCAGAAATATGGGCTGGTCTAAAACTGAACTAAGCTCTCTTAGAACCCGGGGGTGTATGCCATCAGGCCCTGGAGCCTTGTTTGCATTCATTTTCTGTATCTGTTAACAACCATACTGGTACCATTAATTAATGGAGCAACACTCTCAACCTGCATCTTTTTACTATAAATATGTTTAATAAACTTTTTAGAGTTAGTTTTCACCTCCACCGCAATTAACTCTTCATTTCCTTTCTTTGCCTCCTGGATTACAACATTTATTACAGTGTTTATATTCATTAAATGCGGCTTCTGTCCCAACAGATTTGTAGTTTTTAAATGCCTTTCTCTTCTTTCCTATTAACTTCTTTACTTACTGTATGTATTAAGCCACATAGGATGATTCTTAGAGCTTCTACATTTTAAGGGAATATATTAAGAACCGTAACGATTTATAATCATTTTAAATGACAACCATTTATATTTAGCTGAAAACCTAATGCCCCAATCAATACTCTGAAGGGCAGCCCTGAAGGCACTAAAATAAGCTTTTCCAAAATTCATGGTTTTTGTTGCCCCAGTATATATTTGTTTTTTGCACCAGACATTAAATGATATAACATTATGTTCACTATTACCCAGGGGTTCAATGATTTAAACATTTGCTATAAGTTCAGGGTCATTTGAGATCACTAGATCCAATAGCATTTTTTTCTGGTAGGCTCCTCAACAACCTGTGCCATAAAATTGTCATGCAAAAAGTTTATAAACTTGTTCCCATTAACTGATCTGGCAGTACTGTTGCTCCAGTAAATATCTGGGTAATTTAAAACCCCCCATTATCATTACTTTACCCAAACTAGCAGCCTTTTCTATTTGCATCAGGAGCTTAGCCTCCTCCTCCTCACTTACATTAGTGGGTCTATAACATACGCCTACAATTAATTTGCTGGACTCTTTACAATTGGTGAAGAACTCCACCCATAAGACTTCTGCCCCCTCATTTTCTAACATAACTTCCTCCTGTATATAAGCTTTTAAATCCTGCCTAACAAACCAACATACCCCTCCTCCTTTTCTATTGCCTCTGTCCCTCCGAAACAAAGTATAGCCACTTCCCAGTCATACGACTCAGTCAGCCATGTTTCGGCCACACCAATCACATCATATTTTCCCTCCAGCTCCCATTTTACCAGTCAGACTCCTTGCATTTGCAAACATACATTTAATACTGGTACCATATTGAACATGTGGTCCTCCCTATCCTTAACAGTACCCCCAGCCAAATCTCCTCCCCCCATTTTTCCTTTCTTTGCCCACTATCTCATCTAACCTGTTTTCCACTGAATCTTTTACTGAACCCTCCCCCCACCACACCTAGTTTAAAATCTCCTCCAACCGTCTAGCCATCTTCTCTTCCAAAACAGCTGTACCATCATCATTGAGGCGCAGCCCATCCCTAGCAAAGAGCCTGTAGCCGACGGAGAAATCAGCCCAGTTTTCCAAAAACCCAAAACCCTCCTCCCTACACCAATCTCTCAGCCACGCAATAATCTCACTACGCTCCCGCTGTCTTCTTAGCGTTGCTTTTGGCACAGGTAATATCTCTGAGAAAATTACCTTGGAAGTCCTCACCCTCAACTTTGCAGCTAGTTTTTTAAAATTGTTCTTGAGGTCTTCACCACCTCCTATAACCTTGTCATTGGTACATATGTGTACCAAGACCGCTGGGTCTTCCCCAGCCCCTCCCAATAATCTGTCCACTCATTCCACCACATGCCGAACCCTAGCACCAGGCAAGCAGCAGACTGTTCGGCATGTAGGGGCCTTACGACAGATTACCCTATCCACCTTTCTAATAATTGAATCCCCTATAACTAAAACCTGCTTTTCCTTCCTTGCACTCCCCCCACCACTATTAGAATCACTGCCTCCCAGGGTGCTCTGAGAGTCAGTCTGCTCCATACATGCCAGTTCAGAGTTTTCCTCCCCAGCATCTTCATCCAAAACAGCAAATTTGCTGTTTTGGACAAGCTGTGGACCAGCCCACCTACCCTTCTGTCCCCTAGAGTAGTAGCGCTAGTGTAGGTCCACTTCGCTAGCGAATTTATGCTAGCAGCCGCTAGCACTATAGAAAGTGTTTCTGAAGCAAACACATCAGTTATATCAGTGCAGGGCAGCACTACATGCTATATTCACTACACCACATTTTTTTGGTGTTACTGTTCCCTTTAAAGGACATGTCAACCCAAAGAATATTTTTTGCCTAAAACTAAGCAACTTTGCAATATGCATTCATTTAAAATTTTCTATGGTTTTCAGTTTTTTGAATTACTATTGAAAGCAGTGTTTTCTGTCCATTTCTATTCTCTGCCCTGGTGGCTCTGGCTTTTGAAACAATGTAACAAGCCAACTGATTAGCAGACTTGTCTTGCCGGAGGAGACTGACTTTTGCATTGTTCAAAAAGTAACAACCAGGAGTTAAGCAAATACTGCCTTCAGTAGCAGTTACATTTACAAATAACGTTTAAAGCACTAATATTATTTTATTAATTCATATTGGAAAGTTGCTTATAATTGTGTTTTCATTTATTAGGCAAAAAAAATATTTTTTGGGTTGATGTACTTTTAAGGGCAGTGGTGTGGTATGTTTTAGTAGACAGAGGTTCCCAGATTTGAACACGAGGTGGCTGAGACATCAGCGTGAAGAGAGCAACATGTCTAGTGCGTATTTCTGAAATAGCAGAGGGTGTGGAGGGAGTTAGTGAGAGTTGAAATATGAGCAGATTGTGATCAAAAAGGGGGAATTGTGAGTGGTGAGTAAATTGGAAATGGAACAGAATCTGGTCAATACAAGATCCAGAAAATAACAGTTGGAGTGATAGTGGGAATCTGGGGATCCCCTTGATCATTTGGAATTCCTTCTCCTTTGCTCAATCACTCACCCCCATCCCTGTGAAATTTGCTTTGGCGTATGGTGTGAATTCAAATTTATATATCTGGAGCATGAGCAAATAATTTGCCTTAAAAACGATGCTAGAAAGAGGTCAGACTGGAGGGACAATGCACAAATTCGTGCTTTGAGCAATAAGCTGTCAATTTTGACGTCATAGTGGGAAATTGGCCACCTGGATACAGTTAATATCTGTTTGATCCGTTTGGCGGCTCTGGTAATGAGATGAGATTCAGGAGAAGAAAATTATGCGGTTCAGGTGGGTGAACAGAGCTCTATACAAAAGCAATGTAAATTAATAAAATTAACAGTGGTGAAAGTCAGCTTATGTAACAGTGGTGAAAGTCATTTTATGTACCTCCTTTTGAGCACTGCAGTTTTTATACAAAAGCAGAGAGTCATGTCTGAATGTTTAGGTAAGGGTCTGACTATTACTGTTTGCATGAGGCTTGGGTGTCAATAGCAATAGCTGAGTTATAGGTATTGGTAGGTTAATTAAAATAAAAAAAAAATTGAACTGGATGTTAGAGCAGATATGTCAACGCTGTGAGTCTTCCAAATCAGGAATTTTAGCGTGAGGAGAGCATTGTGCACAGATATGGATTTTTTTTTATAACGTCCATAATATACATTACACTGAAAAACTGGTTATCTTCTGTTATTTTACATATTGGCATGTCATTTGTCCTTATCTGATTGATTATATTTTGTTTTCTTTCCTATGGCAGATTCCTGTGCTGAATGTCCCAATGAAACTTTTTCCAGCCCTCTGTACAGTTGCAGGCACAGTCTTTTCATGTACCAATTATTTTCGAGTAATTTTTACAGGTGGTGTTGGGAAGAATGGGTCCACCATTGCAGTAAGTTTTGCACTTGTGTTTTGATACAAGTTACTTCACACATCTCTAATGATACTCATTGTAGAAAAAAATATGCCCCGTTGTCATAGGTGAGGCATGCTCCATAGACATGAACATGGAACAGTTCATTTGTTTTACAAGCCCAATAAACATTGTAAACATTGCTGTGTATGGGGAATTGCAAATACAAACATGCCGCATTCGAATTTTCAAAGGTAAGTTTTATGTGCACACAGGCGGTGGTGCCATTATAGTTTGTTATACTTAATACTGGCTTATAAATCAATTACGAAATATAATAACTTTGAGTTTGAATTGATGGTTCAGTAAAGTATAACTAAACTGGTAATTTGTAAAAGAACAGCCCTACTAAACTAGCCAAAACAAAAATAGCAGAGATGGTAAAGAAACTGTTGCATTGCCAGAGAGAGCTAAAATACCATGATTTATTAGCGTTGGGCAACACTAGGAAAAAATAATACTGGGAATGGCTGGAGTGAAATTCTTAATGTTAAACCTAAATAAATAATAAAACTAATAAATTAAGAGAATTTCAGTCGTATAAGAAACTTTATTCATACAAAGAGATGGTTGACCGTTGGACAGCCCTGTCAAAGATGTTCCAGTTTACCCATCTGACTAAATAAATAGCCACTTATTTAGAAAACTAAAACTCTGTCTTTATTTGCACCAAACAAAAGATACCAAACAACAGAATTGAAAGCCATATCATCTTAAAGTTGTACATAGGGTTACAAATAGTAGGAGGTTGGCCTACACACATGGGTTTCCCCCCGGCCTACCCCAATTTCCATTAATTTATACTGCACAGTGGTATACCCTATCTCAACAAACTGAAAACTTGTTCACTTTGCCACAGGGCTATCCCGGATTATATTCAGATTGTTTCTAAATATTGGCCCACCTCAACCATCACTGATTCCAATACCTTAAATTCTTACTGTCATTGGGTTTCTCTAATTCCTCTGACATATACCATGTGGTGAGACGGAAGACATAAGAGATTTTCTGTTGGCGTGAAGGGGATAGTGTTTGTATATACTGTATTTTGACAAAGAAGTAAAACAAAGCTGTGACTTGGCGTTCCCTATTTAGGGAGGCTTCCAGCTAATCCATTTGAAAAATCTAGTTTTGTAACCATCATCTCCAATGGTGGGGGATGATTTGCTATCCAACAGTGTAGAATTGCCTTACTGTTTACTGCTGAGATTATATTTGCTAACCTCCTATCGACCTTTGAAATATTAGTTGTATCACCCATAAAGGTGTTAAATGAACCTGAATGTGTAGCGTATTTTCACAATAGGAAATCGCCGTTTCCCAAAACGGTTTGATTATCGGACATGACCATAGACAATGATAAATATCTATAGTCAAATACAAGAGTCCTCTGCACTCAACCCATTATCAATATATTTAAGACAGAGACATTTTGTGCATACTGCTACTGAAAAATGCCTTACCCTTTAACTTTAAACAAAACAGGGATTGTTTGTCCATATATTGCAATATATTTAGATGGCTAGCTACGTCAAAGTCATCCCATATCTGGCCAGTCCTATGCTCAATTTTCATCTGATTCATTAAGAATTCTATTTCTTCATCTAGCTGCTTTCAAAGTAAAACTCCCAAACTTGGCTTCCCTTTTATTAGACACCACTGGGATCACCTGACTATAGTTGGGAAGGGTGGGAGCTACAACATGGAGCTGGTCACTGCTCCTGTTTAACTATAACAAACAAGGGAAAGTTGACAGTCCATCCCAGACCTCCCCTGTCTGTGGGGTATGTTGGAACAGTGAATGTAAAACTGGAGGGATTATTTCACGTAACATTTTGTAATATTCGCTTGAGAACCCACCTAATCCTGGTGCTTTGTTACTAGATAGGTGTTTAATTGTGTCACTGATTTCTTGTTCAGTTAGGGGGGCATTAAGTATATCTTTGTGAGTGTGATACTTTGGGAAGATTTGCAGAGCGAAGATATGCCACCTTCTTGCAGTGTATCAGAAGGTGCCGGATATTGTGTTTGGTAAAAGGACTGAAATTCTTAAAGAATCTCTGTTGAGGTGTGTTTACGTACCCCTTTTGATCTAGTCATGGAAATGAAAGATGGGCCTTTTGCCCTTCGCACCAGACTGGTTAACAGTCGGCCCAATTTATTTCCCCATGGATAAAATCTATTTTTCCTATAATCTAGATTTCTTTTTGCTCTGTCTAATAACAAAGTATCTAAATCTAGAAGTGTTTTTTTAAATAGATTATTGGGTACATACCCATTAAACCCTAAATAGGATCTTATACTAAATTTTGAGTTGAAATTTTATACTGTTACTTTATATTGTTGAAAAATGTTGAGAACTTGTTCACATTATTGTTTACATTATTATCACTATGTATGAAACTGCATATTCTGTGATAAAAAGAATAAAAACATGTTTGAATAAAAAAAATGGTGAAATCAGCTTCATGGTGTTGATGAAATGCTTTTAGTAATCATGTTTCCTTTATTTAAATCTATAGGGTACAAGTGTCCTCTCTCCAATGCTCCACATTGGGTCTGTTATTGTTCTTGCCACTATGATATATAAGAAATCATCTGTGCAGCTCTTCGAAAAGCACCCCTGCCTTTATATTTTGACATTTGGCTTTGTGTCAGCAAAAGTAACCAACAAATTAGTGGTAAGGATTTCTTTGCTTCCATACAGTCTATTAGCCTTGATTGTCATTTAAATGTATTGTGCATCATAGTAACATAGTAAGTTAGATTGAAAAAAGACACATGTCCATCAAGTTCAACCTTTTAACTTTTTTTAACCTGCCTAACTGCCAGTTGATCCAGAGGAAGGCAAAAAAACCCATCTGAAGCCTCTCCAATTTGCCTCAGAGGGGGAAAAATTCCTTCCTGACTCCAAAATAGCAATCTGATTAGTCCCTAGATCAACTTGTACTATGAGCTATCTTCCATAACCCTGTATTCCCTCACTTGCTAAGAAGCCATCCAACCCCTTCTTAAAGCTATCAGCCAGTACAACTGATTCAGGGAGAGAATTCCACATCTTCACATCTAAAAAAAACCCCTTCCAAATATTTAGGGAGAACCTCTTTTCTTCTAAACGGAATGGGTGACCTTGTGTCAGCTGGAAAGACCTACTGGTATATAAAGCATTGGAGAGATTATTATATGATCCCCTTATATATTTATACATAGTTATCATATCTCCCCTTAAGTGCCTCTTCTCCAGTGTGAACATCCCCAATTTGCCCAGTCTTTCTTCATAGCTAAGATTTTCCATACCTTTTACCAGTTTAGTTGCCCTTCTCTGTACCTTCTATAATACAATAATGTCCTGTTTCAGTAATGGAGACCAAAACTGTACGGCATATTCTAGATGGGACCTTACCAGTGCTCTATAAAGTGGAAGAATGACCGCTTCCTGTCGTGAATCAATGCCCCTTTTAATACAACTCAAGACCTTATTTGCCCTTGATGCTGCTGAATGGCTTGCTATATCCAAGTTTATCATCTACAAGGACTCCAAGGAATTTGCCTAGTGCAGTCCCATTAAAAGTATAAGTGGCTTAGATATTTTTACATCCCAGGTGCATGGCTTTACATTTATCAACATTGAATCTCATTTGCCACTTAGCTGCCCAGATTGCCAGTTTGTCAAGATCCTGTTGCAAGGATGCCACATCCTGGATTGAATTTATTGGGCTGGATAGTTTTTGTCATCTGCAAACACTGATGCATTACTTACAATACCCTCCCCTATTTCATTAATAAACAAGATAAATAAAAGTGGACCCAATACTGAGCCCTGAGGGACCCCACTAAGAACCTTACTCCAAGTAGAAAATGTACCATTAACAGCCACCCTCTGTACCCGATCCTGTAGCCAGTTTCCTATCCATGTGCAAACGACTTCATTAAACCCAACAGACCTTAGTTTAGAAAGCAGTCGTTTGTGGGGCACAGTATCAGTTACCTTTTAGAATAATATACTATGAAGCTTAAACATAAATACCATTTTGCCTCCGTAGGCTACAGCTATAGGCGGACCGGCCATATAACCATACATCACTTCACTCTTGTGCCTTTTTAGGAGGAACAATCTCATCTCAATCCCTGAAACAAACCTGCATTTGATTTTAATTGAGCACTTTTAATCAATATACTGTTCAAGAACAGTCTCCCCTACCCTCCCCCCCCCCTAACGTGTGCATTATTTACATGAGTGTCAGGAGTCGCATTCAGGGCAATGGCACAGGATAAATAATAACTTAATGGTTGGATCAAAATGCTCTGTGTGCCTTCTTTTAATAGACTGCAAGCTTTGTGTGCCTCCTATTAATAGACTGCAAGTAAGGATATACTCACTTTTGTCAGGTAATTGTAGCTCAGAAACATTCTAGCATTGTTAGATACTGGGGCAAAAGACAGGCCTATATGTTTTATATTCCTCTTTTTTTATAGCTAAAACATGGTTATAGGTTTCAAATTATAAATTGTAACTGGGCTTCCATGAAAAGCAGATTGTGCTTGTTTAAATCTTTGTAGCTGTTTTTATTACAGCTAATAATATTTATGGTTCACAATATAGTGCAGACTGTACAAACTGATTTTGTAAATGTTACAAAGAAGGTACCATGATGAGCATTTATAGTCAGGAAAACTATTCATTGCTAGACATTTAAAGCAGATTCGATCTTTTTTTGTTCATTTGTGCACTATATGTAGTTTGGACATGTGGCCCTGAATCTTTATCATTATGACATTTGCCTTTTTTTATTAGGTGGCTCATATGACCAAAAGTGAGATGCATTTGCATGACTCTGCTTTTATTGGACCAGCATTGCTGTTTCTAAATCAGTATTTTAATAGCTTTATTGATGAGTATCTTGTGCTGTGGATTGCACTGGTAAGTATCATTCCAGATTGTATGTGTTAAATTATGTACAATTTTTACCATGCTTTTGTTTTATGCATGTAGTCTGAGAAAAAAAATGTGAAATGAAGATCTTTAAAATCAAATTAGGCTTTTATGATTTTTTTTACAGTATATTACAGTCATATGAAAAGTTTGGGAAACCCTCTTAATTCTTTGGAGTTTTGTTTATCATTGGCTGAGCTTTCAAAGTAACAACTTCCTTTTAATATATAACTTGCCTTGTGGAAACAGTAGTATTTCAGCAGTGACATAAAGTTTCATGGATTAACAGAAAATATGCGTCATAACAAAATTAGATGGGTGCATACATTTGGGCACCCCAACAGAGATGTTACATCAATACTTAGTTGAGCCTCCTTTTCCAAATGTAGCAGCCTCTAGACGCCTCCTGTATCCTTTGATGAGTGTCTGGATGGCAGTATTTTTGACCACCCGTCCATACAAAATCTCTCCAGTTCAGTTAAATGTGATGACTGCCGAGCATGGACAGCCTACTTCAAATCATCCCATAGATTTTCAATGATATTCAAGTTGGGGGACTGTGACGGCCATTCCAGAATACTGTACTTCTCAATCTGCATAATTGCCTTTGTAGATTTTGAAGTGTGTTTAGGGTCATTGTCTTGTTGGAATATCCAACCCCTCTGCAGGTGTTTTTCTTGCAATGCGGTGTTCCTCCACCATGTAAAGCACTTTTGTTATGACCAAACAACTACATTTTTGTCTTATCCGTCCAAAGCACTTTGTTTCACAATGACTGGGGCTTGTCTAAATGAGCTTTTGCATACAACAAACGACTCTGTTTGTGGTGTGAGTGCAGAAAGTGCTTTCTCGTCACCCTGCTATACAGATGTTCTTTGTGCAAATTGCGCTGAATTGTAGAATGATGTACAGATACACCATCTGCATCAAGATGTTCTTGTAGGTCTTTGGAGATGATCTTTGGGTTGTCTGTAACCATTCTCACAATCCTCCGCATATGCGGCTCCTGTATTTTTGTTGGCTTGCTAGACCTGGATTTTACAGCAACTGTGCCTGTGGCCTTCCATTTCCTGAATATGTCCCTTACAGTTGAAACTGACAGATTAAACCTCTGAGATAGCTTTTTCTAGCCTGCCCCTAAACCATGATACTGAACAATTTTTGTTTTCATACCTTTTGAGACTTGCTTTGAGGATCCCATGCTTTCACTCTTCAGATGAGAGTCAAACAGAAGCACGTGCGATTGGCTACCTTTAAATACCTACCTCATGATTGGACATACCTGTCTATGAAGTTCAAGGCTTAACAAGCTTTGATTTTGCCAGTAATCCATATTGAGCAGTTACATACATTCAAATTAGCAAAATAACAAGGGTACCCAAATTTTTGCACAGCCAGTTTTTCACATTTGATTTAATTTTGTACAAGTGAATACTGCTTCACAAAAAATCTACTCATCCTCGGCTACCCAAAAGATAATAAAATCTTTGTTCAGAAAACGCCCCAGTGTTCCTGGGAAATTAAAGGAAAACTATACCCCCCCAAACAATGTAGGTCTCTATTAAAAGATATTGAGTAAAACAGCTCATGTGTAAAACCCTGCTTCATGTAAATGAACCATTATCATAATAAAATACTTTTCTAGTAGTATGTGCCATTGGGTAATCATAAATAGAAAATTGCCATTTTAAAAAATAAGGGCCGCCCCCTGGGATCGTAGGATTCACTGTACTGTATGTTAGGTCACATGAGCCAATCAACAGACAGAGTTGTGTCTTGCTTCCACACTTCTTACTGTTACAGTTAGAGTTGTAGTATTTCTGGTCAGGTGATCTCTGAGACAGCACACAGACCATCACAAAATGGTGGCTCAAGGCAAGAGATGTAAAAGGGCAATATTTACTTAAATATATATTCCAGTTTGGTAAGATTCTTTAATATGCCACTTAATATGATATGAACTATCTGTTGCTTAAGTGTTCATTTTGGGGGTATAGTTTTCCTTTAAAGACATACCACTTATCTTTTTGTTGAAAGTAGAGTAAATTATTATGCAGGCTAAGAGGGGTTCCCAAACCTTTTCATATGACTCTAGGTGCTGATTGTGGTGATTATCTGTGTATCATAAAAGCCATTCAAGCCACTGGAATACAAGTTTTGCCAACAGTATCTTTTTGTCAACTTTTGCCCTCTATAACTAGAAATAAGTTAATCTGAGAGACAAGGAAGTAAATAATATATGGGTTTGCAGTTTTTCGCAGTATTTTCCCAAAATAAAGTAACTGGCAGTTAAGCCCTGACATATTCCACATCGCTTTATAGAGATGTTTGATCATTCTTGTCATTTCTGTCATGTCTATATGTTTATGGTGTGTGAGGAAACCTGAATGCCCTGAGGTATCCCATACAGTGGCAAAAGATACAAACTCCTTGCAAATAGCCCCCTGCTGGAATCAAAATTAGGACTTTTGCCATTATGTTGCCAGGTTTGTTATAATGGCCTTTTGGAAATAGCAGACGCCACTAGGTATTTTGACCCTCTATGAGAATTAGAAGAGCTCCTGCAGTAGTATACTGTATGTGCATTAAAAATATTCTAAACACCCTAGAACATGTTTCTTTTGTGGTAATGGATGTTGATGGTGTAGGTCAGCAGGGATTGCTAAAATAGCTTAATTTTTCAAAATTCAGTGGTCCATCATTCTGAAAACAGTTGCATTGTATTTACAAAGTTTTAAACACGCACACATTGACCAAGTTAAATATTTTCTCTAACTTCTAGTTATGTAATTTGCCTTGGTGTGGAAAAAAAATCCTTATGGAGTTCAAAAGACCATGACATCACCTTTTACCAAATCTCATCTTTTACATAATATCAGTAGACTCAGCAGTATTTTCTCACTTGTTTAAAAAGCAATCAACACTATCTATGATCTTATGCAGTGCTGTCCAACATCTTTAGTGCCACAAGATGGAATTTTTCCTGGGCTAAGTTGTGCAGGGCTGGTAATGGATTGCAATTTTAGCTACTCCCAATTTTAACCACACATTTTTATGCCACAACCATGTTAACACACCCACTTTTTAGCTATACCTGCCTTAACAGAAACTACAAGATAGATGTTTATTACACACTACAGAACGCATTCTTTTTTCTTAGCTCTCCCTCAAAGTACAAACTAAAGACACAAACACAATAGCAAAATCAAATTTTAGGCACAACAAGAAAAGTTTGTTGGTCACAGTTTCTACAAAAAGTGCACACCACTTAGCTGTACATTATTATCGACAATTTTTTTCTCAATAGTGCCTCCTTCACTTGGTAACCATTTTCGCCGCAGTGTAAAAGCTACCATCATGTTTTGTCATTTTATCTTCTTGAGAGAGTCTGCATTCCTATGGCAGCTGGAAGCAAACTATGTGATTGGCGGGTGTTGCTTAGGAAGGAGGGAGCTGCCTGTAGATGAGCATTTCTGAGCATGCTCCAGTGCCCTGCAGGATTACACTGCACAGAATTGTGATCTTAGGAAAGACCGCAGCTGTGTTGGTAAATCAATTTATAGCAGTCAGCCCTATTTTTTGAAAGACGCTTCTACTGCACCAAAATTAATGTGAATTAAGGTAAATGAAGGCCATTAAATAACATATTATATGTAGGCATTTCAGGTGAGATTACAAGTCAATTGGGCTTTCCTTGTCCTCTAATGTTAATTTGCAAAGCTGTAAAAAGTCATAAATGGCATTATACAATATCAACTAAAGTCTCAAAAGGTGAACACTTCCTCCAATGCATACAATACATGATCATTAACAATAAACACTCCACAAACTTGATAGTAACAGCAACTAATTACAAAGAACAGTCAAGGACCAAAGGTGCTAAATCTTTATCAATCAGAAGAAACTATGTCTGATCTGTGTTTGATCCTTGGAGGTAAACAATTGGATTACCAGTATACAACACTTCTCCTTCTGCTTGACCAATTTGTAGAAATGAGGATTTATTTCTTGAGCAAACTGGAAGATTTTAGCTGCTCCATGTTTGATCCCTGGAGACAGATATTTTGATAAAAGCTGCCTACAGACTAAGTCGGCAGCTTATTGGCCCGTGTATGGGGCCCTCCGACGGGATTCCCTGGTCGATATCTGGCCAATAGTCTACCAGATGTCGATTGGGAAGGGCTAAAAATCCCGTTGGATTGCGGATCACATCTGTTAGTTGAAACGGTCCCGCAATACATACATACTAATACATATATATGTATTTGACAGTATGCAATACCGTTTTTGTGAAATATAAGTAAAAACTTCTTGAACACTGATCATATATTTTACGAACACATTGAAACTTAACCAGCTATGAGAAAATGATGAGCGCTTTCACAAAAACAGAGCATCCATTTAAAAATGCACAATTAAAATACACAATTCACAATTAAAATGTAATATTGCATATAACCATAAGTCACACAAGTTTTCTCTTGCAGATAGTACTGTTCGTATCAATTGAAAATGCCTGTGTTAACACGTTTAAAAATTTCTTTACAGGTCCTTTCCCTCATTGATTTGATTCGTTATAGTGTGAGTGTCTGCAATCAAATAGCATCCCACCTTCACATTGAAGTCTTCAGAATAAAGACAAAGATGGCACGTTTTAATCATCACTAAGTGACTTTATTAATTCAACATGCTAAAGAAATTAATGTTTCTAAACAAAAAACAGGGATGTGAAAGGAAAGCCAGAAAGTTGTTTACAATGATTGCTCTGGCACATTGCCACTGGATTATACACCCAGTTTTTCTTTATGTAATGAATATATTTGAATATGCATATTTCCAAAACTGTACTAAGGTTCTGCTTTCTGTTAAGAATGCTGAAAAATACATTTTAACTGTTGGAGTACTGCAACATTTAGCAAAATAAATTCTGACAAAAAACAATTGTAATTGCCTCCTAGCAAAATACATTTTGTTGTCATATTGAAGTGGCTCTTTAGTTAAAGCAATGAAAACAACATAGGCTTAAATTTGATTTTTGGCATGACATTGTTATTTTCTTGTGACCTTGAGCAATTCATGTGAGTTTTGTAAATTCAACATGGCAGACCCCTAATGGCTGAAAAATATCTCTGTTTCCCTAATTATGATTTATAGACATTACTTAAAGTATTTGAGAACTATGTAACTCACCCCCAAAATGTTGCTGTATTTAGACTATTAAAAAAAAAATAAAGTCATAAATGACTTGCTTTCATTCAGTGCTTAAAGGACAAGAAGAGCTGAATTCAACGAGGATGCTTAATCATTTCAAACACACACCTATAGACCCCAGTGAATTGAGTTGGTAAAAATATTCCCTGTGCCAGTGCTGCCCTGTGGAACAATGCACCAAGTAGTTCCAGTATGGGGTGCCTAAAATATTGGTACCCCATTTCAGTGAATTCAGCTTTCATTGTCCTTTAATAAAACACAACTATACCATTAACAAAGTGCAGTTTGTAATTCATGTAAAATGTTAAACAGCTGCTACAAAAGATAACGCATTTATACAAATGTTTAACATAAATTAGGTCACTACAGTGAACAACTAATAAACTATAACCAACAATTTAGGGTGGCATCTCTCTCCAATTTATGGGTAAAAGTCCTTCCTCTATCTTAAGTACACAATCCTATGCAGGTACAGTATGTACTAGGGATTTGTAATGCACTGTCATTTTCTGATCAAGGCCTCAAGAATCTGACACAGAAAGAATCCAACCAAGATGGTGTAAGTCCAGTGATCTAATAATGACAGCCTAACAAAGCAACATAACATGCATTTGTAATGTATCTGTCCCTTAATGTAAAAAAAAAAAAAAAAAAACGGGCTTCCAAGAGGTTCATCCACCAGGCACATTTTAAGTTACTGCAGATGCATTGTTCCCTAAGTCCACATCTGCATCATCTTGAATGAGAGACAAATCAACTGACTGACAAGTAAACATGAAACAAGTTTTCTTCAATTACAGTGACAGCTGTTCTGTCTGAATGTAATCAAAATACTCCCAAATTTGAATAAAGTAGTAGTAGGTGCATACAAATTAAAAGAGTAAAATGGAGGCACATTCTTATTGCTCTACACCTGAAAATAGCAAGGTTTTTATATTCCTAAATATTTCTCCCTTCTGTTAAATGTTATTGTTTATATTTTGTATAAATTACAATCTTACAATTATCTGTTCAACAATAAACACATAAGTTATATCCCTGTATACTGTATATTTTTAATTGCAAAGATATATTCATATAGAACGGTATGAATGTTTTTTAAGATATTAGTCTTTAGCCATATCCTTCTCTGGGCTGGATTATGCAAATGCTTTTGGACAGAGTCTTAAACTGTTCAGAGAATTTAAGTATCAGTTAAGTGGCTTGTTAACACTAAGTGCCAGCAGAATTTCATATTTCAGTTTCATGAAATGCCAGTGCATTTTGTGCTCTCTCATTTTAGGGGCATTTTTTAAGTGGAAACCTTTAGTTTACCTAGGAAAACTATACATTGTTTTTTTGGGAGAACCTGAGCTTTCTAAATCTGCCCAAGTTTTCATGTATTTCCACCTCTGCAAAAATATTTATAGTACTAAATACCAAAAAAAATTGAAAAATTGTGCCAATACCAGATATGTATAGTTTTAGGAAGATATAGGAGTTCTAGTCAGCAAAAACTCCTGGCAGTATATCACAGAATTTTGAAGCACGAAGGCAGAAAACTGTTTTGGTGAAATACCTGAAAATTGCATCAGAGCTTCAAATTTCCAGTATTATATCACCCACGTATCATTACATACCAAGAAAAAACACACTAAATATGATTGCCAGGGCTCTTGCAATGAGATTGATGCCCATTGTGCATAGGTTTAGCAAAGTATCTGGCATTTAGAGGCCCCAAAATGAAGTTAGTGCATACAAATAGTCCTCTGGGTCACTTCAGCTAAGCAATACATTGACTGCATTTTTTTGTGTGGTAAAAGCAGAGAAATATATGTTTACCCCGCAAAACAATATATTTTTGAAAGTATACATTCTAGTGAATCTAAATTTCCCACATCTTCAGTTACAGCTGCCCCGTGCTCGGTGGTGCAGCGATCCTCTCCTTACCCGGAGTCTTGGTGGATGCGAACTCAAGCTTTTCCTCCCTGTGCTTAAACTTTTCCTCCCTCCTGACTTGTGGGAGTAGCTATTGCACTGAAGCTGTGGTATGTTTCCTTATCTGCACCTGAAAGGGCCCAGTACACACAGGACAAAGGGACTGTGGGCCCTTTGTTATCTCTTCACACACGCGCCTCCATGCCTGGATTGCATAAAATGCTAAACACCAGCTTATTCCGCTTTTTCCACAGACCGCATCAGATGGGGTGAGCCACGGCTGAGGTTTGGCCACAAGAGCGATGGTACTGGACCATGTAGGTCACATGCTGCCCATTCCACAGACATGCCATATAATCATTTCTAGTTACTTTAACCTTATTTTTTTTAGAAACTGACTATTAGCAACAGCTTCTTAATTTATGGCTTTTACCTTCTTGGTGTTTTAATTTAGCTGTGTTTCAGTACCAGTAATAAGCCTTCAGCTGTTGTCGAACTACAGTATATAAGTCTTAGAACAGGGCTATCTAGGAGTTGTAGTCCAACAGCAGACAAATAAATAAACAAAGAAATAAAGTCATCTACTGTATACATTTCCTTCTCCTAAAACTGAGTGTCTAGCTACTAAAATGTTTACAAATCTGTCCATTCTGTTTCTTTTAATATTATAAATAGAGCATCAACCATCTAATTTCAATACACAGTAATCTATGAATGCAAACTAGGACGTATAGAAAAGGCTCAGTTCATATGAATTTACAATTCAGATCAGCACTGTGCAACATTTTACATGTAGAAGCCTGATAATTGTCACTTTATGGCCTAAATCGCTAGCTACCTCGGAAGGGATATAGGTGTCAGGCTGAATGTCAAGCTGAATGGTCGGCCCCCGCACATTTTTACCTCACCAAATCTGGCCCTTGTTGCAAAAAGTTTGGACACCCTTGAACTAGAACATTGAAAGCAATAATTTGATTGGTTTTCATGGATTACTTTCCAATGTTTCTAAATTAGCCCTACAGACAAATCCAACAAAAACAGAAAAAATGTGTCTCTAAGGGGCAGATTTGTCAAAAATCAAATTTGATTTTTTTTCCACAATTCTGTTTTAGTTTGACACCCAAACTTACACATTTTTGAAAACTTGAATGTCTTGTATTTATTAAATAAAAGAAACTGGAAAATTCTAAAAAAAAAAATGTATAAAAGCTGGCGAGGTCATGTAGAAGTCCTAGGCAAAGCTCAAGTTTTTTGGTTGAGGGGTTTCTTTCAAATTGATCGAGTTTCAATCAATTTGAGTGTTTCGAGTTTTTTTGGGCATGAACTTTATCGTCAGAGTTTTTTTTGCAGTCGTTTTTCATTCCAGGTTTTGACTTATTTTTTCAGAAATACCCAAACATTCAAAATTCTAGTCTATCTGAGGTAGAAAACCCCTCACTCAACTCCCAAATTTGATTCTAAATAAATATTCTAGATAAATATAACCCTATATGAAGTTAAAGATATTCCTGCACTATAATGCAATTTCTTCTGTACTGTCCCACAGTGAGAGGGGTGGAAATAAGTGAAAGCATTGCTACAAAGCACAAAGGAAAACTAAACCTTTAGAATTAATACTTAAAGGGGAACTAGCGCGAAAATTCTAATTTAATATCAGTTTACTCATACTGAAGTAAGAAACTTTTTTAATACAATCAATTAAAAATTCTGCATTGTTTCTGAAATAATCAATCAATACATCTTCTAGGCAAAGTAAGCCCCCCTATGAGATATATTGGATCATTCATCTGACTCCCAACTCCTGAATGAAGACAGAGTGAGGAGAAACAGATGCTGAGAGACTAATCGTAAAGATAGATTTGATTATTTTACAGAAGTAACCTATTATAAACTATAAGAATCTTACAAAATTTTCAATAAAACCCTTTTACATTTTTGACCTTGAGTCACCATTTTGTGATGGTCTGTGTGCTCCCTCAGAGATCACCTGACAGGAAATAATGCAGTTCTAATTGTAACAGGAAGAGGTGTGGAAGTACACATACTACTATAAGGTATATTTTTATAAAATTAGTTCATTTAAATTAAGCTCTGTTGTACATTTGGTTTGCTTTATGCAATATCTTTTATAGAGAGATGTGATATTAAAAAAATAAGTACCTGCTTTAAGGCCAGTGGGAGCAACATCCAAGGGGGGTTGGAGAGCAATATGTTGCTTCTGAGCCACAGGTTGGGGATTTTCAGGAACCACCATGGAAAAAAAACAGCTTGACTTTTTATCTGAATTACTAACTTATAAAGCTACTTGTTTGCATTGTTAATGGCTGATATTTACATTTATTTATTATTCTATTATTAATTTATGTATTTTTTTTTACTGTAAAAAATTTGAATATAGTCACAACTCAAATGGGAGGTTATTTAAGAAAACATCTAATGTCTAATATTCGATCGAATAGTCCTGACGTGAAAATTCATATCAAATTCAAATTGAGTTTTTATTCCTATGACAGGTTCCCACAGAGTAAGGGGCACATTTACTAGGGTCGAATATCGAGGGTTAATTAACCTTCAATATTCGACCCTCGAAGTAAAATCCTTCGACTTCGAATATCAAAGTCGAAGGATTTACCGAATTTTACTGCGATCGAAAGGAAAAATCCTTTGATTTTAATCCATCGATCGAACGATTTTCCTTCGATCAGAAATTTGTTAGAAATCCTATGGGGACCTTCCCCATAGGCTAACATTGATGTTTGGTAGGTCTGAAGTGGCAAAGTCGACGTCGACGTTTTTTTAAAAGAGATAGTACTTCGACTATCTAATGGTCGAATAGTTGAATGATTTTTAGTTTGAATCGTTCGATTCGAAGGTCGAAGTAGCCAAAAAAGTACTTTTTCTTCTATTCATTCACTCGGGCTAAGTAAATGTGCCCCTAAGTGTCAGGACAGCAAAAAGTCGACGGCAGCAAACCGGTACAAAATAAGGGCAGTTCTTCTTGCAAAAACAACTAAAATAGCTTTCCGCAGCAGGATCAATTCAATAACAACAAAAAGGCAATCAAATTACAGACCTTCCCATGAGTGTCCGTGTGTGTACAGGCACATAGACAACTTATGGTCAGAATCCCAGAGCCTCTCTGTGTGTCTCTCCCAGTCAAAGATCTCCAGAGACTGACCAGCCTGGGGTTTAAGGGCTCCTGATTAGCCACCTGAGGCATGCGCCGATACAGCACTTACAGAAGCACTGAAGATGGCCCCCCATGAGCTCCGCTGCTCTGACTCTGCAATGAGGGGTAATTACAAGATTAGGGGCATTTAACACCTATGCGGGGGGGGGAGCAGGGGGTTTAGTTCTCCTTTAAAGTTAGTGAACTTGACAGACAGGTTTTTATATTATCATGTGACCATACTACCTCTGTAGTATGAACATCCCCAATTTGGCCAGTCTTTCCTCATAGCTAAGATTTTCAATACCTTTTACCAGCTTTATTGCCCTTCTCTGTACCCTCTCTAATACAATAATGTCCTGTTTGAGTGATGGAGACCAAAACTGTACGGCATATTCTAGATGGGGCCTTACAAGTGCTCTATACAGTGGAAGAATGACCCCCTCCTCCCTTGACTCTATGCCCCTTTTAATACAGCTCAAGACCTTATTTGCCCTTGATGCTGCCGACTGGCATTGCTTGCTACAGCCAAGTTTATCATCTACAAGGACTCCAAGGTCCTTTTCCATAATGGATTTGCCTAGTGAAGTCCCATTAAGGGTATAAGTGGCTTGGATATTTTTACATCCCAGGTGACCTTACATTTATCAACATTGAATCTCATTTACCACTTAGCTGCCCAGATTGCCAGTTTGTCAAGA
The DNA here is from genome assembly GCF_017654675.1 of Xenopus laevis. Classification (NCBI taxonomy): domain Eukaryota; kingdom Metazoa; phylum Chordata; class Amphibia; order Anura; family Pipidae; genus Xenopus; species Xenopus laevis. The sequence goes on along the minus strand of NC_054374.1, from coordinate 55,988,394 downwards.
TCCTGTTGCAAGGATGCCACATCCTGGATGGAATTAATTGGGCTGGATAATTTTGTGTCATCTGCAAACACTGATACCTTACTTACAACACCCTCCCCTAAGTCATTAATGAACAAGTTAAATAAAAGTGGACCCAATACTGTGCCCTGGGGGACCCCACTAATAACCTTACTCCAAGTAGAGAATGTCCCATTAACAACCACCCTCTGTACCCGATGCTGTAGCCAGTTTCCTATCCACGTGCAAACGACTTCATTAATCCCAATAGACCTTAGTTTAGAAAGCAGTGGTTTGTGGGGCACAGTATCAAACGCTTTGGCAAAATCCAAATAGATCACATCTACTGCCTCCCCACTGTCCAGAATCTTACTTACCACATCAAAAAATGCAATCAAATTCGTCTGACATGACCTATCCTTCATAGCCATGCTGATTGTTGCTCATAATGCCATTCATTAGGACAAAATTTTGAATGTGATCCCTTAACAAGCCTTCAAATAATTTGCCCACCACAGATGTCAATCGTACTGGCCTATAATTGCCAGGCTGAGATCGTAATCCCTTTTTAAATATTGGAATAACATCAGCTTTTCTCCAATCCATAGGCACCATACCAGCCATAGAGAGTAGCAAAGGCCATTTTTGATTAAGAATTTTCCTCAAGGGGTATCTGCCAATAACCTGTTGTTAGGTCTAAGGTAGATATATAAGCTGCCTCACCCAATGAGTCTAGCAATTCATCCACTCGTGGCATTGGGTAGACATCAAACTAAGACACTAAATTGACCTTGGATACAGTGGCGTAGCTACCGGGGGAGCAGGGGGTGCAACTGGGCCAGGGTCCGCACCCCCGGCAGATCGCGCAGAAAAATCTCGTGCAGCCGCAAAGAAAATGTGCACGGACGAAGGGGGGGGCGGCTGCACGGCCCGCACCAGGGCCCGCCCCCACCTAGTTCCATTACTGCTTGCACAGGTCAACACAAAACCTTATTGACCGATCTATGGGGCTCCACAAATCGCTATTAGACTCCTATATCACCCCCAGTTTAAGCATTTTTGTCAGCTCCGTCCTCACAAGAACTTTTCTACTGTGAGAGAGGCGATAAGGGTGAGTCCTAAATTTTATCCATGGGTCTGTTTCCACTTTATGCGTGATCAGAAGCGTCTTACCAGGGAGTTCTGAGAACACATCTGTAAATTGTGAAACTAGTGATAGCAGTTAATTTTTCTGAGTTACTGTGAGCTGCTGACCCATAGGTACCTGGGTAATTCTCGCACCTTTATTGGTGGGTAGATGTGGTCTCAATTCGACGCTATTGGGGACAGGATAAATAAACATGGTGCCTTCAGTTTTCCAAGGCTTTAAGAGATTAACATGGTATATTTGTTTACCTTTTCTGGAATCTGGGTGAGAAATTTTGTAATTCATTTCCCCTGTCCTGCGGCATACCTCAAAGGGGCCCTGCCATTTAGATTGAAGTTTGCTTTCTGAGGTAGGGAGGAGTAACAACACTTAATCACCTGGCTAAAATGTTCGGAGATGAGCATTTATATTGAAGTGCTGTGCCTAACTTTGTGTACCTTCCTTTAATTCCTCCAACTCTTAGATCCATGACATACTGCACAGTATTTTTAAGTGTGCAGGGTTGCTCTTCCCACAACTCCTTTAACAAATCCAGTACCCCACGTGGCTGCCTCTCATACAGCAGCAAGAATATGAAGTTGAAAAAAATTATGTATTAAAGATTCTCATCAAGTGGTAAGGTTTTGAGCCAGAGGAATTTTGTGATGTTCATGCTCCACAGTTGTGTGAGAATTTTTCAGACAATTTCTACAGCAATCTGTTCATGGTTGTCCCACATGGGGAGGGGGTACTGTGAGGTGCTCCAGGTGGCTCCTTTTCTGCACTGCAGGCAAACTGGCGGTACCCACAACCCACGGGAGTTACAGTGTTATTACATAGTGTTATTACATAAGTCCCCACAGCAAACTCAATTAACGGCCTCAAACATTGATAGAGTGACCCATTTTACCAAGATATACTGAAAATGTTCCTTTAACTAGGACCTTACTGGGCACCCTGCAACTGCAGGGTCTACCTCTTTAACCCCTACCTCTGTAATTAATCCCCTGGTGCCTGGGGAGAATACTGTGGTTGCTAGGGTTGCCACCTTTTATAAAAAGATTTACGGCCCAGTGGGAGGTGGTCCGTGACTAAACGGGGTGGAGCCACGCACAGTGCCTCAAAAAGGGGTGGAGCAACACGCAATGGCCAGAAACCTGAAAAAAAAGGTACGTTCTGAGAGAATTGGGGGCAGGCCAAGGGCTTTTTTTAAGGGTAATACAGATTACCGGCAACTACATTGCCGGTAAATTTGTAAATTTGCCCCGGCCTTGGCAGGTGTTACTGGCCAGGTGGTAACCCTAGTGGTCGTCTATGAGACCTCATATTTATACCCTTAATCCATGGAATCAAATTGAATGCTACTCTGAAAAAGTAGGACAAGGTAAAATACTCTTCTCTAGCTTCATGACCCCTTGGTCCACTGCAACCCTGTCTTTCAGAACCCCTCATTTATCCCAGACCAAACTCCACCTGCCTTTAAATTGTGGCTCAATAAACCATTGATCCGGATTAATCATTTAAAGATTGGATGCAGCTCCCTGTAACTTCTGATTGCTCCTGAATGATATCTTATTGCTAATGTTTTTACATTGTTTAGCCTTTCTGACCTCCCATTCCTTTACCCCCCCCCCCCTTTTCCATTTGTTAATAAGCAGTGGACTTGTGGCCAAAGTATACGCTATAATATTAACATTTGTAAACTTGTAATTAGAAATAGATTATTAAAAAAAAAAAAGAGTCATCCCCCAAATTATTTTTAAATATAGAAATAGAAAAAAATATAACATTGGGTGATGAAGATAATTTAGTTTACGAAAACAGGAGAAAAGCACCATTTTAAAATTGCACTTTTCTACCATTTACGGAGCTGAGAAACCATTTAATGAATGCTTCCTTTTTAATAGACCTTATTCTAAGTATTGGTAGCTTGTTGAGTCTTTGATCTTACGTAAGTTCAAAACAGACTACAACATTAGTAAAAAAATAAAGCACGAAGGGGTGGGACCCTTACTATCAGAGGGGGGTCAGCTGGTTGATGAAAACAAAATAAAAGCGCAGATTCTGAACTCATATTTTTCATCTGTCTACAAAAATGAGGAACCAGTAAGTGAAGGTTTCCTTCTTAATGATCCCAATTCTAGTAATACAACTAATGATGCATGGTTCACACATGAGGAAATTCAAGCGACTAGAACATGGTGTTCATCCCAGGGTACTTAGTGAGCTTAGCTCTGTGATTGCCAAACCTCTTTACTTAATTTTTCAGTATTCATTGAGATCTGGCATAGTGCCGAGAGACTGGTGAATTGCTAATGTGGTGCCTCTATTCAAAAAAGGATCTCGTTCTCAGCTTCAAAACTATAGGTAGGCCAGTTAGTCTGACGTCAGTGGTAGGAAAGCTTTTCAAAGGGTTAATAAAGGATAAGATACTGGACTTCACAGCAAATCATAATACTCTGAGTTTGTGCCAGCATGGTTTTATGCGTAATAGATCTTGCCAGACTAACTTAATTTCTTTTTATGAGAAGGTAACTAGAGACCTCGATTCTGGGATGGCAGTGGATGTGATTTACTTAGATTTTGCGAAAGCATTTGATACAGTGCCACACAAAAGGTTACTGGTTAAATTAAGGAATGTTGGCCTGGAACATATTATTTGTACCTGGATAGAGAACTGGCTAAAAGATAGACTACAAAGAGTGGTGGTAAATGGAACATTTTCTAATTGGACCAGTGTTGTTAGTTAAGTTGAAACCTTAAACTTGTGAAGGCAAAGCGAGTGTGGCAACTGCTAAGCGAGTGTTGCATGTTGCATGTGAATTAAGTGTTACACAGCGTTAAACACTTTAAGGCGTTTAAAACCAAAAAGGTGTTTGTGAGGAATTACATTTGGGAGACTGTAAGTACCCAGTGTAAATATGAGTGCTGGTATTACTCAGTGTGTGTCTTGTCACATGTATGTGGCAGCAGTTCCATGCAGTATTTACATGTGAGAGATGTAGGTGGGTTTTCATCTTGGAATCTGAGCTGCAGACTCTAAGGAGTGAACTTGCAGCACTGAGAGCAGCGGCAAACGAGGGGAATGACAGGAGGCTCGCAGAGCAACCACTGACAGGGGCTAGTGGAGTGGGGGGAGGAGAAGGGGCAGTGGAGGCTAATGAGGGAGGAAGGTTTGTGACAGTCAAGAGGGGAAGTAGGGGACAGAAGGGTAGGGGGGCTGGTCCACAGTTTGTCCAAAACAGCAAATTCGCCGTTTTGGCTGAAGATGCTGGGGAGGAAAACTCCAAACTGGTGTGTATGGAGCAGGCTGATTCTCGGAGCACCCCGGGAGGCAGTGGCTCTAATATGGGTGGTGGGGGGAGTGCAAGGAAGGAAAGGCAGGTTCTAGTTATAGGGGATTCAATTATTAGAAAGGTGGATAGGGTAATCTGTCGCAAGGCCCCTACATGCCGAACAGTCTGCTGCTTGCCTGGTGCTAGGGTTCGGCATGTGGTGGAACGAGTGGACAGATTATTGGGAGGGGCTGGGGAAGACCCAGCGGTCTTGGTACACATAGGTACGAATGAGGAAGTGGTGAAGTCCTCAAAAATGATTTTAAAAAACTAGGTGCAAAGCTGAGGGCAAGGACTTCCAAGGTAATTTTCTCAGAGATATTACCTGAGCCACGAGCAACACTAAGGAGACAGAGGGAGCGTAGGGAGATTAATGCGAGATTTGGCTGGGGGTACTGTTAAGGATAGGGAGGACCACATGTCATATGTTCAATATGGTACCAGTATTAAATGTATGTTTGCAAATGCAAGAAGTCTGACTGGTAAAATGGGAGAGCTGGAGGTGCTGGTGCTGGTGGAAGGAAAATATGATGTGATTGGTGTGGCCGAAACATGGCTGAATGAGTCGCATGACTGGGCAGTAAATATCAGTGGCTATACTTTGTTTCGGAGGACAGAGGCAATAGAAAAGGAGGAGGGGTATGTCTGTATGTTAGGCAGGATTTAAAAGCTTATATAAAGGAGGAGGTTATGTTAGAAAATGAGGCGGCAGAAGTCTTATAGGTGGAGTGCTTCACCAATTGTAAAGAATCCAGCAAATGAATTGTAGGCGTATGCTATTGACCCCCTAATGTAAGTGAGGAGGAAGAGACAAAGCTCCTAATGCAAATAGAAAAGGCTGCTAGTTTAGGTAAAGTAATGATAATGGGGGATTTTAATTACTCAGATATTGACTGGAGCAACAGTACTGCTAGATCAGTTAATGGGAACAAGTTTATAAACTTATTGCATGACAATTTATTAGCACAGGTTGTTGAGGAGCCTACCAGAAAAAATGCTATTCTTGATCTAGTGATCTCAAATGACCCAGAACTTATAGCAAATGTGCAAGTCATTGAACCCCTGGGTAATAGTGACCATAATGTTATATCTTTTAATGTCTGGTGCAAAAAACAAAAATATACTGGGGCAACAAAAAACATGAATTTTGGAAAAGATCATTTTAGTGCCTTGAGGGCTGCCCTACAGAGCATTGATTGGAGCAATACGTTTTCAGCTAAAAACACAGAACAGAAATGGTTGTCCTTTAAAATGATATTAAATCATTACTGTTCTCAATTTATTCCCTTAAGGAATAAACGTAGAAGGTCTAAGAATCATCCTTTGTGGCTTAATACAGAAGTAAAGAATTTAATGGGAAAGAAGAGACAGGCATTTAAAAACTACAAATCTGTAGGGACAGAAGCTGCATTTAATGAATATAAACACTGTAATAAATGTTGTAAATCAGCAATCCGGAAGGCTAAGAAAAGAAATGAAGTGTTAATTGCGGCGGAGGAGAAAACTAACCCTAAAAAGTTTTTTAAATATATTAATAGTAAAAAGATGCAGGTTGAGAGTGTTGCTCCATTAAATAATGGTACCAGTATGGTTGTAATAGATACAGAAAAGGCAAATGTGTTAAATCAGTTCTTTTCTTCAGTGTATACAATAGAGGAGTCTGGGTTCACAGGCTCACTTTATAGCTGCACTAATGGCTCAGCTCAATCTAAACAAATAGAAGCAGTAGCACACCTGGTCTCTCAGTATCCTCACCGGTGCTTGGGGATAAAGGAGGACGGCACCTCCAACAATTGATCAATAAGATGAAACTCCAGCACACGGATGCTTAAGGGTTCATAACCCGTGTTTATTGTCAATGCCAAACAGGAAACAACGTTTCGGGGGCGTACCCCTTCGCCTGACGAAGGGGTACGCCCCCGAAACGTTGTTTCCTGTTTGGCATTGACAATAAACACGGGTTATGAACCCTTAAGCATCCGTGTGCTGGAGTTTCATCTTATTGATCAGCTCAATCTAGTCAGTGGCTGACTCAGGATATGATTCAAAAAGCTTTAATACAAATTAATGTAAACAGGGCTCCAGGGCCTGATGGCATACACCCCCGGGTTCTAAGAGAGCTTAGTTCAGTTTTAGACCAGCCCTTATTTGTGATTTTCTCAGATTCACTGTCATCTGGTATGGTGCCTATGGATTGGAGAAAAGATGATGTTATTCCAATATTTAAAAAGGGATTATGATCTCAGTCTGGCAATTATAGACCAGTAAGCTTGTCATCTGTGGTGGGCAAATTATTTGAAGGCTTGTTAAGGGATCACATTCAATATTTTCTCCTAATGAATGGCATTATGAGCAACAATCAGCATGGCTTTATGAAGGATAGGTCATGTCAGATGAATTTGATTGCATTTTATGATGTGGTAAGTAAGATGCTGGACAGTGGGGGGGCAGTAGATGTGATCTATTTGGATTTTGCCAAAGCGTTTGATACTGTGCCCCACAAACGGCTGCTTTCTAAACTAAGGTCTGTTGGGCTTAATGAAGTCATTTGCACATGGATAGGAAACTGGCTACAGGATTGGGTACAGAGGGTGGTTGTTAATGGTACATTCTCTACTTGGAGTAAGGTTCTTAGTGGGGTCCCCCAGGGCTCAGTATTGGGTCCACTTTTATTTAACTTGTTCATTAATGACTTAGGGGAGGGTGTTGTAAGTAATGTATCAGTGTTTGCAGATGACACAAAATTATCCAGCCCAATTAATTCCATCCAGGATGTGGCATCCTTGCAACAGGATCTTGACAAACTGGCAATCTGGGCAGCTAAGTGGCAAATGAGATTCAATGTTACTGTCACGATCACCGCCCGGAGCAGTTCCAGGAGCTCCAGGCGGCGTGTCCTCCCCTGCCAGCGTCGCTCCCAAAATGGAGGCGCCCATGGCCGCCACGTGGGTAGCGGCGCTGGCACAATGACGTCAGCGCGTCGACGTCGGCGCAAGGACACCAATGACGTCACTATGGCGCCAAATTCAAATATAAAAACGCTACCAAGACGCCAGAGTGGCGCCCAAGTATAGGAATCATTACAGTGTGTTTCCTGGCTTTCCTGTGTGCTATTTTGAGACTATATCTTGTTCCTGATTGTTGCCTGACCTCTTGCCTGGACTTTGGACTTTGCTTATTATTCTGCCTGCCCTTGAACTCTTGCCTGGACTCTGATAAGCCTTCTGTTTAACCCTTTTGGAAACCGCAACCTTGATCCCTTTGTGGGCTTCCTCCTTGATCCTGACAACCTCCCTGGTGGGAGCATCCCGGCTCCCTGACAGTTGATAAAAGTCATGCACCTGGGATGTAAAAATATCCAAGCCACTTATACCCTTAATGGGACTGCCCTAGGCAAATCCATTATGGAAAAGGACCTTGGAGTCCTTGTAGATGATAAACTTGGCTGTAGCAAACAATGCCAGTCAGCATCAAGGGCAAATAAGGTCTTGAGCTGTATTAAAAGGAGCATAGAGTCATGGGAGGAGGGGGTCATTCTTCCACTGTATAGAGCACTTGTAAGGCCCCATCTAGAATATGCCGTACAGTTTTGGACTCCATCACTCAAACAGGACATTATTGTATTAGAGAGGGTACAGAGAAGGGCAACTAAGTTGGTAAAAGGTATTGAAAATCTTAGCTATGAGGAAAGACTGGCCAAATTGGGGATGTTCATGCTGGAGAAGAGGCGCTTAAGGGGCGATATGATAACTATGTATAAATATATAAGGGGATCACATAATAATCTCACATAATAATCTCTCTAATGCTTTATTTACCAGTAGGTCTTTCCAGCTGACACGAGGTCACCCATTCTGATTAGAAGAAAAGAGGTTCCGCCTAAATATTCGGAAGGGTTTTTTTTACAGTGAGAGCTGTGAAGATGTGGAATTCTCTCCCTGAATCAGTGGTACAGGCTGATACATTAGGGGGCAAATTCATCAAGGGTCGAATATCGAGGGTTAATTAACCCTCGATATTCGACTGGGAATGAAAATCCTTCGACTTCAAAAATCGAAGTCGAAGGATTTTGCGCAGATACTGCGATCGAACGATCGAAGGAATAATCGTTCGATCGAACGATTAAATCCTTTGAATCGAACAATTCGAAGGATTTTAATCCAAAGATCGAAGGATTATCCTTCGACCAAAAAAACTTAGCCAAGCCTATGGGGACCTTCCCCAAAGGCTAACATTGGGTTCGGTAGCTTTTAGGTGGCGAACTAGGGGGTCGAAGTTTTTTCTTAAAGAGACAGTACTTCGACTATCGAATGGTCGAACGATTTTTAGTTTGAATCCTTTGATTCTAAGTCGAAGTCGTGGTCGAAGGTCGAAGTAGCCCATTCGATGGTCGAATTAGCCAAAAAAACACTTCGAAATTCGAAGTTTTTTTCTTCTATTCCTTCACTCGAAGTTAATGAATTGGCACCTAGATAGCTTTAAAAAGGGGTTAGATAGCTTTTTAGCAAGTGAGGGAATACAGGGTTATGGGAAATAGCTCATAGTACAAGTTGATCCAGGGACTAGTCCGATTGCCATTTTGGAGTCAGGAAGGAATTTTTCCCCCTCTGAGGCAAATTGGAGAGGCTTCAGATGGGTTTTTTTGCCTTTCTCTGGATCAACTGGCAGATAGGTAGTTTATAAAAAAGGTTGAACTCGATGTACATGTGTCTTTTTTTCAACCTTACTTACTATGCTACTATGTTACTATGTTACCGCAGGGCTCTGTACTAGGTCCCTTGCTTTTCAACTTGTTTATTAATGACCTGGAGGTGGGCATTGAAAGTTGGAAAACTGGGCAGCAAACTGGAAAATGAGGTTCAATGTTGATAAATGCAAGGTTATGCACTTTGGCAAAAATAATATAAATGCAAGTTATACACTAAATGCCAGTGTGTTGGGAGTTTCCTTAAATGAGAAGGATCTAGGGGTTTTTGTGGATAACAAATTGTCTAATTGGGAAGTGCCATTCTGTGGCTGCTAAAGCAAATAAAGTTCTGTCTTGCATAAAAAAGGGCATTAACTCATGGATGAAAACATAATTATGCCTCTTTATAGGTCCCTGGTAAGGCCTCATCTGGAGTATGCAGTGCAGTTTTGGACTCCAGTCCTTAAGAGGGATATAAATGAGCTGGAGAGAGTGCAGAGACGTGTAACTAAATTGGTTAGAGGGATGGAAGACTTAAATTATGAAGGTAGACTGTCAAGGTTGTGTTGGGGTAACCGGCTACTGACGCCCGGGTTCACGGTCACAGCGCGTCTGTACGTCCTCTGATCCGGGAGCTTGTACAGAAAGACACTAGCAGGCAGTGAGACTCATAACAAGTTCAGTTTATTGTTAGTATTACAACAACTTATATGAAACTCAAGGACAAAGAATATTCCAAAATATTGATGTGTTACATGCATGTAATATAACCTTGGATATGCAGCTGCGAAAAACATGTTTATGTTAAGTACTGCACGTACTCATATTGTGCAAGAATATAGCGTAACAGACCACCCCTTTAGACTAGAAGAAAAGAACTTTCATTTGAAGCAACGTAGGTGGTTCTTCACAGTCAGGACAGTGAGGTTGTGGAATGTACTGCCAGGTGATGTTGTGATGGCTGATTCAATTAATGCCTTTAAGAATGGCTTGGATGATTTTTTGGACAGACATAATCTCAAAGGCTATTGTGATACTAAACTCTATAGTTAGTATAGGTATGGGTATATAGAATTTAACTAAAAGTAGGGAGGGGTGTGTGTATGTTTGCTGGGTTTTTATTTGGAGGGATTGAACTTGATGGACTTTTGTCTTTTTTCAACCCAATTTAACTATGTAACTATGTAACATGTAAACAATGGTCCAGGATCTGATGATATTTACCCCTGTGTACTAAAAGAGCACACAAAAGAGCCAAACCATTCTTTGAAGTCTGCCATGCTGACGAGATTGGTGAAATGCAAATCTGGTGCCATTATTCAAAAATGGATCCCTTTCATAACAAAAAAAGCTATGCGCCTTTTAGCCTGACATGGTAGAAAAGTTTTTGGAGTGGATAATAAAGGCTAAGATACTAGGAATACATTTCAAATCAAAATACTATGAGTTTAGGGGGAATCGCAGCCAGCACGCAGTACACAGTTTTTTAGAGAAAGTCAATTTATTTAGAAACTGAAACTCAAAGTAGCTTTCCCTCAGCAGAAAGTAAATTAACATATAATAAACAGCTTACTTCAGCTTGTGAAAGTCCTTTGGTTTTCCCAGTGTCCAAAGTAGGCCTGGTCAGTCCACTTGAGGCCAAACAACAAAACCAGCAAATGTCCAATATTGGCAGGCTATCTTTCATAGTCCTTTGGGTTTCTGTTTTAGTCCTTTTCTGTAGCCTGTAGAAAGACTTGCAGCTCACAGGCTCCAGGCACCATCCTCCACCCTCAATTACACCTGTGACTCCTCTTTATGCAGAGTATCCCTTTGCTGCATTAAAAGTCAGGTGTGTACCTGGGTGGAATGGGGAGGCCCACCCTGTACTTTCCCTCCCATTCCAGAGTCCGGGCCCTGAGAAAATAAGAGAAACACAGCAACTGGTGTTGCTGCCAAATAATCCCAGACTCCTTCACTGACACACACACGCTGCTTAAAGGGACCACAGCCCAAATAATGGAGAAATATACCCCCTGTCAAGGACCCAGCCCTGGTGTCCTCTACATATCCCCCCTCTGCCTCAACCCTGAGGAGTTGGAGGCACTCTGCACACCCAGAAAATGAAACCTAGAAAGGGCATCAGCATTCTGGTGCATCTTGCCAGGCCGTGCTCCACCACATAGTTGAATTCCTGCAGAGAGAGAAACCACCCGTTCAATTGTTCCTTTGTTTCTTTTCATCCAAGTCAGGGCAGCATGGTTGGAAATCAATCTGAACTTCCTGCCTAACAAATAATATCGTAGAGAGTTTGGCGCCCATTTTATAGCCAGACACTCCCTCTCCGCCACCGCATAGTTTTTTTCAGCGGGTGTCAACTTCCTACTGAGAAAAACAACAGGATGTTCCTCTCCTTCAATCACTTGGGACAGAACTGCCCCAAACCCAACATCTGATGCATCTGTCTGTACCACAAACTCTCGTGAGAAATCTGGGTCAACCAGGACAGGGTGACGACACAACACATCCTTCAGCTCTAAAAATGCCTTTTCTGCATCAGCATTCCAAATGAAAGTTATTTTCTTCTAGTCTAAAGGGGTGGCCTCTGGTATGGTGATCCACTTTATGGGTAAAAAGGTCCCCTGCTATTTGTCTATAATGTCCTCTAATGTACTTGTAAAGTGTAATCATGTCCCCTCACAAGTGCCTTTTTTCCAGAGAAAACAACCCCAACCTTGACAGTCTACCCTCATAATTTGTCTTCCATCCCTCTAACCAATTTAGTTGCATGTCTCTGCACTCTCTCCAGCTCATTTATATTCCTCTTAAGGACTGGAGTCCAAAACTGCACTGCATACTCGAAATGAGGCATTACCAGGGACCTATAAAGAGGCATAATTATGTTTTCATCCCTCGCATTAATGCCCTTTTTTATGCAAGACAGAACTTTATTTGCTTTAGTAGCCACAGAATGACACTGCCCAGAATTAGACAACGTGTTATCTACAAAGACCCCTAGATCCTTCTCATTTAAGGAAACTCCCAACACACTGCCATTTAGTGTATAACTTGCATTTATTTTATTTTTGCCAAAGTGCATAACCTTGCATTTATCAACATTGAACCTCATTTTCCAGTTTGCTGCCCAGTTTTCCAATTTAGACAAATCACTCTGCAAAGTGGCAGCATCCTGCATGGAACCTATAGTTCTGCACAATTTAGTATCATCTGCAAAAATAGAAACAGTACTTTCAATGCCCACCTCCAGGTCATTAATAAACAAGTTGAAAAGCAAGGGACCTAGTACAGAGCCCTGCGGTACTCCAGTAACAACACTGGTCCAATTAGAAAATGTTCCATTTACCACCACTCTTTGTAGTCTATCTTTTAGCCAGTTCTCTATCCAGGTACAAATACTATGTTCCAGGCCAACATTCCTTAATTTAACCAGTAACCTTTTGTGTGGCACTGTATCAAATGGTTTAGCAAAGTCTAAGCAAATCACATCCACTGCCATCCCAGAATCGAGGTCCCTGCTTACCTTCTCATAAAAAGAAATTAAGTTAGTCTGGCTTCATTGTGCGCTAAGTCTAGCACCATCCGCCAGAAGGGTTGGGGTACTAACAGCTAATCCACAATTTCCTTATGGGTCTTAGCAATTCGATACAAAAGGTCTCTACTAACAGCAAAATGGGGAAAACTCTCCTCAGCACCAGGTTCCTGGGGTACTCCGTTAATTACAGACACCTGCGCTCTGGCATTTGCTAAGGTGGGATCTCGCATTTGGGTGGTAATAAAGGTACCTTTTGAAACACTCAGGTTGGGATCAATGGAATCGGAGGAGGTTCCTTCGTCACCCTCACCCAACATGACCTGTAATGGAGAATCATCCCCCCTTCAGAGGTCAGCTCAGGTTCCAGATATGTATGTTCAACAACCTCTTGACCCTCTGGTGCATTTTACAAGGATACCTTTTCTGGGACATTTTCAATCGGCCGTGGTGCATCGGTCTCTATTGGTAAGGGATCAGGGACACAATCACTCTTTACCTTAATAAACATTTCCCTCTTTACTTTCTCCCAAAGTTCTCAAAACAATGGAAAGTCCTACCCCAATATCACCTGACACATCAGATTTCTTACCACCCCAACGGCATGGGTTATTGTTCCACAGTCAGTGGCAATTGACACAAGTACCACAGGGTATGTCTGTGTGTCTCCATGGATGCAAACCACTTAGAGAGGTTTTAATAATGTTGTTTCCTCTCCTGCCACCTCTGCTTTCACCAGAGTCACCATACTCCCTGAGTTCACATAAACTGTGCATTCAAAGCTCTCCTGGAACCCTGCAGTGCACACCTCCTGGGCATAAAACTATACTCTCCTCAGTATTCTGCACTGCATGGGCTCCTCCTGTAGGGGGCACTGACCTCTAGTGTGGCCCCAAGCAAAGCATCACCAGCACTGTATAGCACCTCCCTTTCGAGTTACAGTCATAGCTGGGTTCAGTCCCAAAGGAGTTGCTGGCGACATCTCACTGATTCCTTTTTCCCTGGTTCCTGGGTTCTCTGAATAACTCTTTCCCGTGGAGGTGAACTTTGCTGCCTGGGTTGGAGCTGGGTCTGGATGACTTGTCTGAGTTGCAGCTCCTTCACTGTGGTGTATCTCTCCACCATCTCCACCAGCTGTCCGTGGTTTTAGTGTCTCCATGACTGACCCAGCGTTGTAGTTCAACCGGTAGCGACCACAGAAACAAGCGTTCCACCATCTGTGGACCAGTGAGTATCTCAGACTGCAGCCATTTTGTTGCTAGCTGTATCATGCATTTGTGACCTCGGTGGAAGATTCTTCCAGCTGTACACCCTCTGTGCCCTGACTGGTGTGGTCACTCCCAGACGGGCCTTGAGCCGGTCATAGTTGAGGGCATCTGCAGGGGTGAGGTCATAGTAAGCTTTCTGCGGATTCCCAGTCAAGAATGGGGCAAGGTGACCAGCCCATTTGTCTTGGGGCCATCCTTGCTGCTCTGCAGTCCTTTCAAAGGTCATAAGAAAGGCTTCCACATCATCTGTGGGCATCATCTTTTGCAGGAAATGGCTTGCCCTCATTATTGCATGGCTGTTAACCACTGTTGTTTCTCTCCCTTGAGCTAGCTGTTGTACTGCCTCAGCCAGCATTTTGGACTGTGCCTCTGTAGAATCCTGCAGGGCAGTGGCTTGAGCTGTAGTAGCTTCCTTGAGTGCATCCAGTTGCACCTCTGTGGCCTTCTGATGAGCTGCCATGCTCTGCTGCAACTGCACTGTTGCCATGGCCAACTGCTGCAACAACTCCTCCATGATAAAAAAGGAGTCTGGCTCTTTAAATGTCACTTTTTAAAAGGAACTTTTTTCTCTCTGCAGTGGTGTTGCCCGCATCCGAAACACCACTTGTAATATTGAGGGGGAATAGCAGCAAGCACGCAGTACACCGTTTCTAAGAGAAAGTCAATTTATTTAGAAACTGAAACTCAAAGTAGCTTTCCCTCAGCAGAAAGTAAATTAATATATAATAAACAGCTTAGTTCAGCTTGTGAATGTCCTTTGGTTTTCCCAGTGTCCAAAGTAGGCCTTGTCAGTCCATTTGAGGCCAAACAACAAAACCAGCAAATGTCCAATATTGGCAGGCTTTCTTTCATAGTCCTTTGCACACAAGGGTTTCTGTTTTAGTCCTTTTCTGTAGCCTGTAGAAAGACTTGCAGCTCACAGGCTCCAGGCACCATCCTCCACTCTCAATTACACCTGTGAATCCTCTTTATGCAGAGTATCCCTTTGCTGCATTAAAAGTCAGGTGTGTACCTGGGTGGAATGGGAAGGCCCACCCTGTACCTTCCCTCCCATTCCAGAGTCCGGGCCCTGAGAAAAAAAGAAAAACACAGCAACTGGTGTTGCTGCCAAATAATCCCCAGACTCCTTCCCTGACACACACATTTCTTAAAGGGACCACAGCCCAAATAATGGAGAAATATACCCCCCCGTCAAGGACCCAGCCCTGTTGTCCTCTACAGCTCATATACAAATGTTATTTACTTCTATAAGGAGGCTACCATAAACCATAGGTTTCTAAATTATTTGATACAGTAACACACAGAATGTTACTTATTAAAAAATGACCCACATTGTTTCCCAGATTTTACACACAAAAATGTCCAGATGTTTACACTGAAAATAATTTACTCTACAATATAAAATTTCATTCCTGAACCAGCAAGTGTATTTCTTTTCATTTATAATATTGTTGTAGGCAGCCATCTCAGGTCATGTTGCCTGATCATGTGCTTTCAGAAAGAGCCAGCACTTTAGGATGGAACTGCTTTCTGGCAGGCTATTTTTTCTCCTAACTGAACGTGTCGCAGTGGGATTTTTACTATTGAGTACTGTACTTAGATCTACCAGGGAGCTGTTATTTTGTGTCAGGGAGCTGTAATCTGGTTACCTTCCCATTGTTCTGTTGTTAGGCTGCTGGGGGGGATGGGGAGAGAGCGGGGTGATATCACGCCAATTTGCAGTACAGCAGTAAAGAGTGACTGAATTTTATCAGAGAACAAGTCACAAGACTGAGGGCAGCTGGGAAACTGACAATATGTCTAGCCCCACGTCAGATTTCAAAATTAAATATAAAAAAAATCTGTTATTTTTAAAGAAACGGATTTCAGTGCAGAGTTCTGCTGGAGTAGCACTTTTGACTGATGCGTTTAAAAAAAAACATGTTTTCCTATGACTGCCATTTAAGAAGTATAAAATTCTAACCAAATGCATATTTTGACATGGTTCTGTCTGTAAATATCCAAGTCTTAAGTCCATCTAGTCTTCACCCTTTACAGCCATACACAAAACACTTATTGCTTTAGTCTTCATTGATTACTCAGCAAGTCCAGTTGTTTTAAATTTACCTATACTAGATATACAATGACCTGGATGAATGAAAATCTTCATAGTTGCTTTAGGTTGTACATGTCAGAGAGGTCTTGCACTCGCTGGCCCATTGTATAAAAATAATTGCTGCAATGCTAAAAGAGAATAAAATACAAGTTTACAAACTTTTGGCAGATTGATTTATTGAACCCCTCTTCTGAACTGTTGATATGAAATTTAAATGTTTGCCTCTCTTCCCCTACGTTTCTGCCCTGCCCACAATCTAGTGGTGGTCATTTTAAAACTTCACATGTCACTTCCTCTTTGGCAAGATACCAGTAAGCATGCACAAGTCTAAAACCTCCCCCGACTCCGTGAAGTCTTCCTTAAAGAGATACTGACATTGAAATTAAACTCTTTTTTTACATCCATCATAATATTGCCTTTGAAAGCTACTTATAACTTTGCCATAAAGTGTTTGCACAATGCTTTTACATTACCTGTCTGGTGCCCCATGTTTCTGTATGAGGGGGCTGCCATATTTGTGCAGCAGGAGTCTGTTAGTATTAGAAACTTTACCTGACAGGCTGAGATGGGACAGTCAGGTTGGCAAAACAGTCAGGTTTAGAAACTTCAACTAACAATTACTTACAAAAACAAACCTCTCAGCAAAAAACGATCAACATGACCTATATGTTACTTTTAATGTACATTAATATTTTAAAAAGTAGTTTTTTAGTGTCAGTATAACTTTAAGTGCACTTTTTTTCAAATTGTAAACACTGCAACTCTATTAATACATTTTAAATAAATACAGACCTCAGACAGATAACTCAGAAATGTTCCACACTCGGTCACACAAAGCCAAAAAAATGAGCAGGGAGCTCATACTGGGAGCAGGTTACTATGGAAATGATGTTTGGGAAGATCATGTTCCCAGAGGAATTGCAAGAGCAGCAATTGTTAAGACAAAAATTGAGCATGCAAAGGACTTAAGGTGGCCATACACACCGATATTATCAAAAGAAATTTTCATATGATATTCGATGCATGTATGGTGGGAGATGAGCAGAGCCGGGCCACACTGGCCAGGCACCCTAGGCAACCTGGCCAGCTGCAGTGCCGGTTGAGTGCACG
Source organism: Xenopus laevis (assembly GCF_017654675.1). Taxonomy (NCBI): domain Eukaryota; kingdom Metazoa; phylum Chordata; class Amphibia; order Anura; family Pipidae; genus Xenopus; species Xenopus laevis. The sequence continues at coordinate 55,971,247 of NC_054374.1, read as the reverse complement.
CATTTGCAAGTTAACACCAGCGCGTGTGCCCAAGTTGACGCCAGCGCGCATGTGCGTGTCAACGCTGGCGTGCATGTGCAGAAGCGCCAATCAGAGTGTGCACATGCGCAGAAGAGCCAATCAGCGTACAGGAAGACGGGGAGTGAGGGGACCAGACATGGGGTAGGCGACAGAGCAGGTACGGGCCTGGCACCCCCCCCAGCTTTGTGCCCTAGGCACGTGCCTACTCTGCCTGCCCCTAATTCCGGCCCTGGAGATAAGCCAACCTACAGTATATCGGTAGAAGGCTTGGATATCGGTCGGCTCATCGATTGGTCCAAGTGGAAAATTCAGATTGGGTGCCTTTGAAGGCACCTGAACATTGGCCACTGTTAATGCTGAATCGTCATATACAGGTAGAATTCTATTTTTCAACCTGTATATCTGACGATTCAGCACTACACGTGTGTGTGTGTGTGTGTGTGTGTATTGAAACGAACAATCCTCATGCTGCTAAACATTTGGCCTATTTCATGGTCATTCCTTATTTCTATGAGAAAAGAGGCTAGATGGAATAATGGATTATAGTATGTAAAGAAAAGAGACTAGGAGAATAGAGGTTGAGTGAGTGAGGAAGAATAATAGTACTGAGAGTGGACCCCTGGTCTAAGGTTTTTTGGTGGGCCCCTGGTCTAAGGTTTTTTGGGTGGGCCCTCGGTGTCCCAGTCCGACACTGCTTTCATATACATTTTAATGATGGTTGCATATATCACCTGCATGGTGGGTTTGTAATTCAACATATACTAGATTTCCTAGACAAATTATGGCATATATTACACCACTTGTGCAACAGTTCATGTAGTGTGAGAGTTTACATTCTGGAAAGTGTCACCTCATTAAATCCAATGGCAAATGCCACACATAATTATGTACCCTAAAAACAAACTCTCCTAGATATGTTTAGACATGTAGTCAGGGGTGCTTCGCCAATGAGGCAAGCTGAGGCTGTCGCCTCAGGCAGCAGCGCCCCACTAGGTACCAGGGGCAGCAAAAATGCTGCTCCTGGTACTTTAAGAGCGAATTTACAGGGGAATTTACGGCGGAGGGGCCAGGATCATGTAGTTAAATGGAATTTGAGCATACTGATACAAGAAATATCCCAAATGATCCTGTGTAGATTGTACTACTGAAATGGTATCCATCCTCTTCTCCTCTATGCTTTCTGGGTTGTGGACAGGTTAGTTTGGTCTTACACATCAGCGCCCAAAAATGATTCGATTTTAGTCAAGGATCAATATTATGATTACGAGGATTAAAGGCCTTATACTTCAGAAGTATCCAGCTGAGGCATTATTACACAATAGAACTGTAGGTTGGAATAAATGTTTATGTTCTCTTATTAAGCATATTCAGTGGCAAAACAGACAATTGCGAATGTACTCTGTTGATTGCTGATTTGCAATTATTGTACTCAAAATAAGTCTGTGTCAGATGCTTTTTTTTGTAATTATTGCAAAACAAGATAACTATTAAAAAAACTCCCCTGCAAAACGGTAGCTTATGGTTTTCAAAATGGCTGCATACCAGTAGGTCTGAGAGGTTATCACCCATCTCACTGTCACCTGTGGATAAAGGGCTACAAAAGAAATCAGATACGTGTCATTCGCCAGCATTTCTGTTTATTATGAGTCAATACATGATGCACCTAATTGTTCTCTTCCCCGCTATCATTCACATGTGTAGAAATCATAATATCGTTTTTTTTTGAGTGATCGGCCCTCCATCTGGCCCTCTTAATAACTGAATTACTAAATCCACAAGTCCTCAAACATATGGCTGATACATACACATGTCTCCAATATACCAAGGAAGAGAAACAATCTTGTCATATCCAAATATCATCTGCGTATCTCCACCACCTAATAACATAGAGGTGCAAAGGTTCATGATTCAGATATAAGGGTACCTGGTAGTCAAGCGATGCGGGGACACCCGCCACTTCCTGCTCCTGCACACACCGATGCACAAATGATGCGTGCTTGCGCTGCTTCTGTGTTTTGTCACAAGCATTGTGTCTTGACTTCATTGCGCTTGGTACGAATTTAAAATATTTAAATGGCCCTTGTACAATTGTCCTAACCCAACTTAAAAACATACTGACACCTGAAATTGAACTTTTTTATATCTACCATAAAATTGACTTTGAATCCTACTTATCTGACTCCTATCCAGGTCCGGACTGAGAATTAAAATAGGCCCTGGCATTTCAGGTACACAGAGTCCCAATCAGCCCACATAGAGGCCCAAACAGCCCCCACCAGGCCACTAAATAGTGACTTTCTATGGGACCTTATAGCAGCCCCTCTGGCATTTGCCAGAACCCACAGATTGCCAGTCCGGGCCTGCTCCTATCTGACTCCCTGTGCTCGTCTTTGAGGGGGCTGCCATACTTGTGCAGCAGTAGTCCGTTAGCATTACAAACTTTAAGTGACAGGCTGAGATGGGACAGTCAGGTTGGCAAAGCAATCAGGTTTAGGAACTTCAACTAACAATTACTAACAAAAACAAACTTCTCAGCAAAAAACAATCAGCATGACCTATAGGTAACTTAATTAATGTAATGTACATTAATATCTTAAAAAGTAGTTCTTTAGTGTCAGTATCACTTTTTAGGTATATTTCAATAGTTCCTGGATGCGATTTCTAAGTATTTCTGATCTCTTCCTGAGTCTGCCTGTCCCTGACCTTGTCTAGTTTGCTGCCTGTCCTGATCCTTGCCAGTGTACGGACTACTCTTTCGGATCCTGCCTTGTACTGCGATATTGGTGTGTTTGACTCAGCCTGTGACCTTGATTACTCTCTCGTCTCTTGAATCTGTACTGCTTCTTCTGATTGGTATCGACTCGGCCTGTCCCTCAACTATGCTTCTTGTTCTCTGTTCCAGTTTCAAAGTTCAGTTCCCTTGCCTGCCCAGAACTCTCTTCTTGGTCCTCTCACAATAAGACCTGGCTCCTCCCGAAGAGAAAGGTGGCAGTTATAGGCAGAAGAGTGAGCTGTGACCAGGATCTAGGTTTGGAACTCTGTTCGTAACACCAAAATTAACTACACACAGGCCTTGTATCCTTTGTGCAACTATTTTAGTGTAAAGTTTTAGGTCTACATTTAAAAGAGATACGGGTCTATACCCCCTGGGTCTTGTGGATCCTTGCCCTTTTTGTGGATGAGGGTTATGTGCTTCCAGAGTTCCAGAGGATTGGTTTGTCAATTGAAATTGAATTAAGTGCCTATGTTAGATGTGGTGTTAGAAGTTTGCCAAATTCCTTGTAGTAGGAAATGGAAAAAACGTAAGGACCCGGTGCCTTCTCTGTTTTCGCATCTTTTATAACTTAATTCTGATTTTGTGAGCGGGATTCCAAATTTTGCGTCTGTTTCGGGGTTATTCTACCTAATCCTGCTTGGGTTAAATAGGAACGTTTGTTTTCCAATCTATGAGTGTTTTGTGGTTCAGGAGGTTTTGAGTTGGGTAACTGGTAGAGTTTTGTATAATAACTGCAAAATATTTGGCCTATTTCAGATGTCTGATGTGTCGTGTTGCCTAATCTGTCTCTAATTGCTATTATGTGATTATGCGTTTGTCATTGTCTATAGCTTTTTCTGTGTATGATGTAAAAATGTCCCAAAGCTGTTGTCTGGCTTGCGTCAACTCTGCTAAAGAGGAGGGCATTTTGGACTGTTTATGTTGTGATTGTAGCGTATGTATTTTAACAATTAATTTATTCATTGTACCTGTTTTTTCCCCTTTCTTTTTGGCCCCTAATTTGATGAGTTTGCCACTTATAACACATTTGTGGGCTTGCCATATGGCCCATTGATCAAATCCCATCAGTTTTAGTTTCCCTAAAATAATTCCGTAAAGATTTTTCCAGTTGTTTTTTTAGGAGGGGGTCTATAATGAATAGAATCATTAAGTTGTCATGTCGGTTATAAATGCGTGTATCGGGGAAATTGAACGTGTAAATTAACGGTGCGTGATCAGACCAGGATATTATGTCTATTGCCAGTGTCGAGAGGTCACTATGTTTGATAAAAATATAATCTAGCCTACTACAGGCTTATGTGAGTGAGGATAGTATGAATAATCTTTGGTTGACGGAAAATTCTCCATGTATCGATTACAATATTATTTTTGAGTACATTTTTAATTGTGGAGAGTGTTCTGCGGGATAGGTTCAAAGAACCTGATGATGTGTCCAATCTTGGATCTAAGGAAACATTAAAATCTCCCCCTATTATGAAGGTCCCTTCTCCAAAATCGTTCAGACATTGAGTAAATTCCGTTAACGCTATTAATTGCTCGGTTGGTGGTAAATATACAGATGCCAAGGTGTATTTAATTTCATTTATGTTCCCTCTTACTAAAATATATCTACCCGAGTAGCATGGGCGTCCACAGATAGGGGCAAGGGGGGGCACTTGCTCACCCCCCTGGATTTATACTTTATATTGGGTCTGCAGCCACCCCAAAAATTCCCCAGTCCTTCACTAATTTAAATTTGAGCCCTGACAAAGCTAAAATCTCTAACCGGTCCTTCCCTTCTGCAGCTCCTCATTTACAGATTAAGTGCTTATAAATAGAGTTGCCATACACGGGCCGATAAAAGCTGCCGACAGACTGAGTCGGCAGCTTATTGGCCCGTGTATGGGGCCCTCCGACGGGCTTCCCCGATCGATATCTGACCGATGTCGATCGGACAGGACTAAAAATCCAGACGGATCGCGGCCGCATCTGTTCGTTGGTGCAGTCCCGCGATCCAACCTCCCATTAGCCATCGTTAGGATCCGATCTTTGGGCCCTAGGGCCCACGATCAGATCAGCCCGATATTGCCCACCTCAAGGTGTGCATATCGGGGAGAGATCCGCTCGTTTTGTGACATTGCCAAACGATCTTTCCATGTATGGCCACCCTTAGAGAAAGGAGCTGCAGCAGGCAAAGATCAGTCAGTGATTTAACATACAAATGCAGGCAGGGCGATCCTGGCCCCTCCACCACCTGAGGCAGCAGCAGTTGTTGCTGCCCCCCCTCCCATGGAAATTCGCTCTTTAAGTACCAGAAGCAGCATTTTTGCTGCCCCTGGTACCTAGTGGGGCGCTGCCACCTGAGGCGACAGCCTCAACTTGCCTCATTGGCGAAGCACCCCTGAATGCAGGCTCAGCTAAAGAATCCTGACTTCGGCAGCATGAACTTTGAGAAGCAGCAAGCAAGTTTACCCGATTTCCCAGCCACTCCCCCTCCTTCAGCCGACTTCTCAGTGATTAGTTCAAGTCCCGGTTTAGCTGCTCAGAGATTGGATAAACTTGGAGAGTGACATTTGAACATCACGCAGCCTATCCAATCCCTGCGCTGCTAGATAGGAACTTAAACTTCTTGCAAAAAAACAAGCAGCAACAGCCCAGTATGTGACATGGGGAAATGGGAAATGAATGCAACATGCGTGAGAGCAAGCAGAAAGGCAGAAATGTAAAGTAAGAGGGGTGCTCAGAGGAGGATAGAAAGAAATGCTAGTAATTATATAATAGAAAAAGATCAGGAAAGCACAGCTACATGGAAAGTAAGAGAAAAGGACAAGGAAGGTAGAGGAGAGAAAATAAACAAGAACACAGACGATAAAATAATGGAAATAGGGGGTTGAAAGTCATGATTGTTAGGAAAAAGGTGCTTTATTTATATACAGTGAAAGTTCAATTTTACATTCCCTGAATTTAAGTTGCCCCACATTTTACACATTTTTGTTGTAGTCCCATAAATTTATAATGCATTTCAAGGGGCGCATTTTCCTGATTTTACATAATGTTTTCCCAGCTTTATTTAAAAATTCTGTCCCGATTATGCATTCATGTACCAATCACTTAGACTCCCAGCCAGCCTAGGTGTTACCCCTGGTAAGTGCCCCTAACTCTTTACTTACCCCTCGTTGCAGATTCAGTGCATCGGAGTTTACAGGTGCCGTCTTCTTCGCGACGTAAGCACTGTATTGGTGGAAATTGCCGAAGTGCCAGAAGAAGACCCGGAGATTACAGAAGAGAAGAAGATGGCACCCGTGAACTCCGATGCACTGAATCTGCAACGAGAGGTAAGTAAAGAGTTAGGGGCATTTACCCAGGGGTAACACCTAGGCTGCGGTGAGCAGGGAGGGGGTCTATGTAGGGTAGGGAGGTAAGGGATTTTAATATAAAGGTTTTGGTTCTCCTTTAAAGGAAAATTCAACCCCCTAATTTGCATCCCCCTTCCCCCCTACCCTAAATAGGCCCCCCTACCTTCTCCCCCCTGGCCTACCTGGCACCCTGGGCAAATGCCCCTAATTTTCTACTTACCCCTCCTTGCAGGTCCTGTCCAGCGGAGTTCACAGCAGCCATCTTGTCTCCTTCAGTCTTCTTCCAGTAGTGATTGGCATTTTCGTGCGCATGCGCAGTTGGAGGAATCTTCTGTTGTGGAGCTACTGCACATGCGGCGAAAGTCACAAAATGTACGATTTTTTTCTACAAATTTTGTGACTTTCGGTGCATGCGCAGTAGCTCCGCAGACCAAGGGGAAATCTCCATCGGTAAGAAATGTTTTTTTCCCCGGAGAGCAATTGTTAAAGGTTTCAGTGCTCTACATTGTTGGAGCGTGAGCCAAACCTAATTTGGGAATATAGAAACCTCATAGTTTTCGTATTCAAATGTTTGTTGGTTGCGCATTTTGCGTAAGATTTCCTCCTTTACAGTGAAGTTGTGTACACAGCATTCCGTATCCCTTTGTTTTTCTGTTTTATTTTGTGAGGGCATAGTGTTCTGTGAACTCTGTCCAGCTCTAACAGCTCTGCCACCTCCTTTTCCAGAATAGAATTGAATATCGAGCAAACTGTTGCTCGCAGCTCTGGTATCCCTCTTATGCGCAGGTTATTTCCCCTACCTCTGATATCAAGGTCTTCCATATGTTTGAGCAGGAAGTAGATGTATCTGTGATGTTCATTTACCCGGTCAATGACCCTGTTACAGGTAGATTCTGCTGTCTCCAGTCTGGAGTCGAGTCGTGCTTTTGCTTCGCCTATGGCCTACAGATCTTTTTAAAGGTCCGCAAAGTCTGCCTTCACACCTCTGAACACGTCTGCTCAGCTCCGCTTCACTCCACGCCCCCATATATATTTTTTAATATATTTTTTTAAATATTCTATGGGGCCCCCGACCACCAATGCTTTTTTAACTTGTAAGGGGTCCTGATAGGGTTGCCGCCTGTCCAGTTTTGACCGGTTTTGATTTTGAAGGGCTGCCTGGGTCAAAACTTTGTGCCCCGTTTTCCAAATAAGGAAAACCAGGCAGGGTTTCCTTTATTGACACTCGATCGGCCAATTGCTGCTTCATAGCCCGCCCCTGATGTCACGGACATGCCCATCTATATCATGGCCCCGTCACTGACATCATGGCCCTCTCCCCTGCCGGTCTCTACCACTTCAAAAGGTGGCAACCCTAGGTCTTGACCACTATTTTTTTTATCTTATTTATTTTATATTAACTTGTAAGGGGGGGTGGCCACCAATTTATTTTTTACCTTGTGGAGGGGGGGGCTGTATACCAATTAAGTTTTTTTTTAACTTTTATGGGGGCCCCTGACCACAATTTGTTTTTTTTTTAACTTGCAGGGGGGAAAAATGTTTTTTTTTAACTGGAGGGGGGGGCTAACCACCAATTTTTTTTCAATGGGGGCCCCTGATCACCATTTTTTTTTAACTTTTAGGGAGGACCTTGGCCACAAATTGGTTTTTAGTGACCCTGTTTATGTGGCTTTTTTTGTGTGGGGTCTAGGACAGGGCCTATGGTGGTAGGCGGAGCCCTGCATATATCTATTATAATCTCTTCTTTGTGTGTACTTTTCTTTATTGTAATATTGTACAGCATTGTGTTATACATACATCATGCACCAGCCTTCCCATATATTTCTCTTTTTTCCCTATTAATAACATTGGGATCAACCATCATTTTTACCGTCTGGCCAGTAAATACGGGCCAGGTGGCAACCCATTGCATACAACATAATGCTTAAATTGGTCTCCAGCTCATTTTTTCTGAGCTGTGACAGGAAGCATGTGGAATTAAAAAAAAACATTACTTCATAACCAAGTGTTAGCCCCATGAAATTCTAGTGAGATAGTGCCTACAAATGTTTGATGCTGACAGTAATTTGTCTGACCATGAAACAGCGTGTATGAACATCTGCATTTGCATTTCCTGCTAACCTGGAACATAAAATGCAGGTATGCAGCTATTGGCGTTACACATGTCAGGAACAATTTAGTTCTGTAATTACTTTTATTCAAAATTTGTAACAACTTTATTCGCAGTGTAAAATGAACAATATTCAACGTTACGCTTCTGACGTTGTACAAGGAATGTTAGGGAGTGGCTTTAGGATGTGCGTGTGACGCTAACACGTTGGACTCGGAAGTGGCGGTGGAGGCGTGGTTGCCAGGGAGGCTGAGGGATGGGGAAAGAACAGGAGTTATTGGAGGCCGCGCGCACCGGTAACCGGGCAGCTGTGGAAAGGCTGCTTGGCGGAAAGCGACTCAGCGGAGCAGGGCCGGGCGGAACCACCGTTGGAGGCGCGGGACTTTCTGGAGGAGTAGCTTCTAATCACCCACTGAGCAGCTTGCTTAGGTATTGTGTCTTGTTATGTTGCACAGATACTTTTATTAATGCGTTCTAATGTTTCTTTTTAAGGTATGTGTGTGACTAATGTGTCTGTGTTTCTTTTGACATGTTATTGCTCAAAATGCGAGTTGCTTAGGTTTTTATTTTTGAGAGCATATTTTATTTGGCATTTAAATAATGACAAAACGATTATCTCAGACAAGGTTTACCCAGTATTTCGCGATATTTTTTTGTAGTATAATTAGTTGAATTTCCCCTCGAATGCATTGAATTTTCAGGAATCTCGAACCCTGATGAGATTATACTGAATAGAAAAAGTGCAAAATAGAGTGTATTGTTTTCTGTTGTTTTCATTAGGGATGTAGCGAACTGTTCGCCGGCGAACTAGTTTGCGCGAACTTCGACTGTTCGCGTCCGCCGAATGTTCGCGAACGTCGCGCGACGTTCGCCAATAGGCGTTCGCGTCAAAAATCGTTCGACCATTCGATTCCTTTGATCGCTAAAATCGAAGGATTTTCGTTCGAATCGAACGATCGAAGCCATTGGATTGAATGAAATCATTCGATCGAATGGCTTCGAACGACAATCCTTCGATCGAACGATTAAAATCCTTCGATCGTTCGAATCGAACGATTTTCGGATGTTCGAAGTTCGCGAACAGTTCGCGAACTGTTCGCATTTTTTGCCGGTGTTCGCGAACGGCGTTCGTTAACACATAAACGGCAGTTCGCTACATCCCTAGTTTTCATTTGCAACTTTGGCTCTCCAAAATGTACTCTCTTTAAAAAAAAAATCATCATTTGCATTATTAGAAACAAGTTATAATGTATAATATAGCAGTGATGTTACTAATTTATTCTGGGCTAATCTGGTAGAAACATATAAATATTCTTCATCTTTCATGATCATCTTCCTCTACCATTAACAGCAAACATATTAAATCAACTTTTTTTAATTTAAATATTGGTGTTAATGTTTTTGTTCAATTAGAAGTATTTGATTGTTACTGTGTGTGTTACTATGTAACTATGTTTAGCCTTATTTTATTAGATGCCTTCACAGATTCTGGCCTTTTTTTTGTATCCGGTCACTGGAATTTTTACTTTTTTTTTGAAAATGCATCAGTCCATAGTGCTCCTTTAGCAGATTCTTGTACAGCAGTGCTGTCCAACAGGAAGCCCATGGGCTGCTTCCGGCCGGCAGGTGTGTGGAAAGACATCTGATCTGTGTCCTTGATTGTTCCTGATTTAGCTTAAGCTTGCCATAGATGCAAAGATCCGATCGTACGAATCAAGGAGTCGTAAAATTTTGGACCGCATCGAGTCCCGACATTTTTCGTTCCACGGAGATCGGTCGTTTGGTCGATCGGACAGGTTAAAAGATTTCTGTCGGCTGCCGATAATTTCTCTGCATTGTATTGCTGATCGTACGATTTTCAGTGGCAGACTGTCATTAGCTTTTGTTGGACATAACTTTCATACGATTGCTGTCAGGGGCAGAACATCGGCTGATCTGTCGTTCAGTGCAATGTTTGTGATGTCACTCACCTGCATATAAATAGAGGTGTTCCGGACTGATCGTTTTCTGGAGTGTTCCTGATCGCTGCCTGGCCTGTCCAAGTTGCATGTCCTATGCTGATGTTGCCTGTCAAAGCTGCCTGTGCCTGCTGTACTTTGCCTGTGGGGATTAAGCTCTTTCTAGAGGTCATTATCATTTGTAAATTATTGTTCGGGTCTGCAGGATTTTCTATGTGCTGGGTGTTTTTGTTCCTATTTTTTGGGAATCAATGATGCTGGGCATTTCTGTACTATATGGGCTGGTCAATGCCATTTGATGATGTATGTAACTGTGTCATTTCTGGAGGTCAGTACTATTTAATGGTGGGCATTATTGAGCTATTTACGGTTACTGTTAGGTGATCAGTGTCAATGTTTGGCGGGCAGTGTCATTTGATGTTTGACATTCGTTTTCCATTTAATGTTGGACATTCAGTGCCATTTGATGTTGGATATTCCTTTTCCATTTAAAGGAGATATTTTGTGTAAACAAAATAACAATGAACCAGTGCATTATACTCATTATAGAAGAATTGTGCTTTAAAAGTAGTGTTTAAGGCTGTTATATTGAATATTTCTGCAAAAACCCTACTAGTCCCTCCCTTCGCTTCCACTTTCTACTCCCTGAATTCCCATTCTGTGCAGGAGAGCTGGTGGTTTTCAGCTCACTGCAATGTAGGACTCCTGATATGTTCCTACAAACCAGCAGCTAGCCAGACCTGATAGGGAACTAAAGCATGTCTGTGCTTGTGTGACTGCTGGACTGTGATTGGCTGTCCCCCTCCTACTGTGCTTCTGACAGAGACCGTTAGGACACGCCCACCCCTCATTTGAAACACGGACAGGGACCAGAGAACATCTATAGGGAGCTCCAATAAAGGGACTGTTTTTAAAGATATTAATTTTTAGCACCATGTTAAAGCAACAACATATATTACAAAAAATTGCATGCAAAATTAGGGTTTTTTCCTATATGTTTCCTTTAAAGGGGTTGTTCACCTTTTTTTATTGTGGTTTTTTGTTATTTAGCTTTTTGTTCAGCAACTCTTCAGTTCACAGTTTCAGCAATCTGGTTGCTAGGGTCCAAATTATCTTAACAACCATGCATCGATTTGAATAAGTGACTGGAATATGAATAGGAGAGACCTGAATAGAAAGATGAGTAATACAAAGTAGCAATAACAATACTTGTGTAGCCTTAGAAGGGGTCAGTGACCCCAATTTGAAAGCTGGAAAGAGTCGAAAAAAAGACAAATAATTAAAAAACCTATAAAAACTAAATAATGGAAAACAATTTAAAAGTTACTTAGAATAGGCTTATAACATACTAAAAGTTAACTTAAAGGTGAACCACCCCTTTAATGTTTGGCGGTCAGTTTCAACAATACTTAACAATACAAACAATACTTAACATTCTCTGAGTTAGTTTGTGCTTTAAGGAAAAGGCAAAATAAGAAAATACATTCTGAACTGTGTGATAACCTTATCTCTTGCAGTTACTACTCCTATAATGTCGGTATTGTCTTAAAATATGTGTGGTAGCATTGGTGTGGCTTGAAGTAGGTGTGGTTTAAAAACCGGGAGCAGTCAATGCTGATTTCCATTATTGGCCCTACACCATATAGGCCAAAGTAATTCTGGCCCTTGGTACCACAGAAGTTAGACAGCACTCTTCTACAAAATCTGCAAACAGATTTTTTATACAGTATTTAATTGTGAAATTTGGGATTCAAGCCATTTTACTATTTTCCCATTTGCTCTCAGCCATTTCACTTGTGCTGTGATAAACTTCAGTCACACTTTTTTCTGTCGCACTACAAATTGTACACAGGGGAGGAGGAGGTATATCGATTTAAAGGGCAACTGCTAAAATGCTATCCTCAGCCAAAGGTGCGGGAACTCTGGTCGGGGGTCATAGGTTTTTTTTTAAAAAAATGTTCCCCCCCTGCGCCAGCGGTAGGACACTCGCACCGGCAGCTCCTGCTGCAAGCGACTGTCAGTCAAAGTGCATGCGCAAATGCACTTCTGATGTCACGAGGCACTCGCTCATTATGCGCAGGCATGTGTCTCAGCATGGACGCTCTCCCGTGTGTGAGTGTGAGTGTCCTAGCACTGGTGGGGGCAAATCTTTTGAAAAAAACCTTCTGTTACCCCCGAACTGCACATTGGTTGGGGATAACATTTCAGTCCAACAGGTGCCCTTTAAATCCATATACCTCCTCCTATATATTATAAAATATTATATATATATATATATATATATATATAATATAATAAAATGAAAATTTACTATAAGCTTCATCATACTGAATTTAAAGGAACAGTAACACCAAAAAATTAATTATTTTAAAGAAATGACAGTAATGTATTGGTGCATTGCACTGGTAACACTGGTGCAGCCATTCAAGCACAAGACACACAGTCGATAACCAATAAGTTCTGAAGAATCCCATTGTATACTATGGAGCCTGTTACCTGTCATGTATCCTGTGCCTTTTCTTTTTTTCAGCTTTGAATGGCTGCCCTCAACATTTCTCATTGATACTACTACTGAAGGATTCAGAAGCCTGAACTGATAGGAGCTATCTAGGGCCAAACAATCGTATTTTAGTGAATAGAAAAAGTCAGAGGGAGGACTGCATCAATGAGCCAGTGCGGTCCTCAATCTGACAATAAAATTAAGCCTGCTCTATTTTTGCTCAGATATTGATCTTGGAGGCCTGACGGAGGCTCCATACAATTGGCTGCCTCAAATCAGCAACTTCTGCTCATGTATGGACATTTTTAGCCAGTGGATAAATAGGCACAACTGCCTATGCTGCCTCTTATTCACTTTTTACAGGCAACAGCACATGGGTGCTTAAAATGCCTCTACCTGTCTACTTCTGGTAATATAATATTAAAGAACTGTTATTTTGTATTACAAAATAAACCACTTTTACACATGATTGTTTTTCTTTTCTATTTTGCAGCATATGGCGTGGTCCCACTGTTAACTGCGTTGACAGCTCAGGCTATACTCCCTTGCATCATGCTTCCCTTAATGGACACAAGTAAGATTTCAGCAATACGCCTTCAGAAATTTCGCCAGATTCTATTTTCAAACTGTGCAGATTGTTAATAGTATGAAAGGGAGTAGTAATTAGCCTACATGTTCAGTTATTTTTATTTATAAAAAAGTCCAAGAGTAGACTTTATAATTAACCTTTTCTCTGCCAAAATTGTTTTTGATATTGTCACTTGAATTTCCTGGAGGGGACTTTTAGTTTACCTATATGAAAACTATATTTGTTTTTTGTTTTAGGACAACCTACGCTTTCAAAATATGGTAGCAGTTTTATGTATGTATGTAAAGCCACTCTTGTATAGCATGCCCTTCCACTTCCCCAATTTCTAAAAATTAATTCAAAGCTTCTATTTTACAGCATATTTTTTCCCCACAAGTCTTTATGTGACAAAATCAAACTCTGCGCTGACTTCAGTAGCTGCCAGTGCAGAAAGAAACTTTAACTGCCAAAGAAGCCTTAGACAGCTAATAATTCACAAGGGTTAACCATATGTGTATTTACTTGAAAACTGAAAAATTAAATGAGACTATTCACCTTAAGTTAAACAAAACATTTAAATTGAGGAGATTGGAAGTAAACAAAGTGTGTTTTATTAGCATTTGGAGGCAGAATGAAGCAGCAGAAAAATAATGACAATAGAGAAACCCCTCGGGTTTCTTGGGGAGAGGGGAGAAATGCTTGCCCTACATGTACAAATCCATTAGTTTGGCACGATTGAACTCTGGCAGATTTTTTTTTTAAACCGTCTGATCAATATTATATCAATTGTAAAAATATTTTAGCCAGATATTGGGCAGGCCCTATGGCCACCTTAAAGGAGTTGTTCACCTTCCAAACACATTTTTCAGTTGAGTTGTTTTCAGATTGTTCACCATAAACAAGGGCTTTTTTTAATTGCATTCTATCTTTTATTTTTTCACCATTTTCCCAAAATTTAAGTTTAATGGGTACCTGTTGGGCTAAAATGTTATCCCCAACCAAAGGGATAGGCTCTCTGGTTGGGGGTAAGAGTAGTTTAATTTTTTCCAAAAATTACCCCTGCCAGCGCTAGGACACTCGCACTGGGAGGGAGCTCCTGGTGCTACCGCCCATGTCAGCCAAGGTGCATGCGCAAATGCGCTTCTAATGTCACATACATGTGCATAATGAGCATATTGCGGCACTCATTCATTATGCGCTAGTGTGTGCTCCAACATGGACGCTTGTACCGTGAGCACGGCATTTACCCCCAACTGGAGTGCGGGCTCTATTAGCCTTCACCTTTGGTTTGGGATAACATTTTTGCCCAACAGGTGCCCTTTAGGGTTAGTTCACACAAGGAGATTAGAAAATCTCCTCGTGCAAACTAACCCTTAATGTTCATGTCTTTGGCGTTTCAGTCTGGCAGCTCAGTGGTCCAGGTGCAGATTCTGAATTTTTATAATTTGCTACATTTAGTTGATACATTTCTTGGCAGTATCTTTGGATTATTAGTAACCATTGTATAAATTCTAACAGGGATTCTTCTCAGCAGGGCCAAAGATAACAAATGCATCAAATATATGTATCAAAATCTAGCCTGTCAAGATTATTTTTCTTCATTCTTTTCTTACATTCAATGCATGTACTATAATATCAATGATCCCTGCTTACTAGCCATTGGTCAAATAAATTGTCCATGAAATGTATAACATGCCTTGAAAACCAATAAAAACAACTTAAAAAAAATTATGTATCAATTTAGAATAGAGTCTACGACCCCCCCGAGCCGATTTAGAAGGTGAAAAATTAAACTTTACTCTTCAATATTAGAAAAATTTTCACAAATAGAAAAGAGAATGTGACTGAAAAAAGTCTTTATTTTTGGTGAACTGTCTGGAACCAATTGAACTGAAAAAAGTATTTGAAGGCGAACAACCCCTTTAATGGGGTTGTTTACCTTTGAGGTGATTTTAAGAGTGTTTTTGAATGGTCCGTTTTAAACAACTTTTCATTTGGCTTTTGTTTTATATTTATATAGTTTTAAAACTAGTAGTAAAAAATAGTTTTCTGTATCCAAATGGGGTCACTGACTCCATCAGCCAAAAAGCTACTTCTACAATTTTATGGTTATGATAAATGTTTATACTTATCTTTTTATTCAGGTACTCTCCTATTTATCTTCCAGTCTCCTATTCAAACCATTGTGTAATTGAACCTAGCAACCTGAACAGCCTAAACTTGAACCTAATAAAAAAAGCTAATTGCAAAGCAGGAAGGAAACATGTTAACTACAGTCATGGGGATGCAACATTTTCCCTAACCAAAATGTTGCCGTTACTTCTTCATGTTGCAGTTACTTCTACATCTCTGGATTCAGGACTATAATTATAATATATTATCATTTAGATAATAATCTAAATTGTAATGCTACCCCATTGCTTGATCACCAAAGTAATTACCAAGAAGAGCATCTCAACTAGGGATGCACTGAATCCCTACTTTCGGGATTTGTCTGAACCCAAATCTTTCCAGAAGGATTCAGCTGTATCCAGAATCTTTACAGAGAGATTCTGCTGAATTTTGAGTCAATCAGAATTTGCATATACAATTTATGAAGCAGAAGTGCTGCTTTTGGGCTGACAAAATAATTTAACATAACCATTATCTTGTAGCCTGTTCGAGTCCCAGAAACCATCACGTAAAATCCTTCTTTCCAGAGAATTTGTGCATCCCCGGTTATTTTTTAGAATTTTTGAAAATGGCATTTTAAAGCCTCTTACCCTCCCGCATATCCATATGTACAATTGCTATAGTGTATATGATTTGGAATTTAGCCCCCTTACTTTATTAGAAATTATAGTCAAATCACGCAAATGTGTAAAATCTACTTGTCAGTATGGCCTCAGTCCAGTGAGGAGTGGGAAAATGATTTCTGTTCAATGGGGGAATTAATTTTATCTGCTTTCTGCTGTTTTAGAGGTTCAAATACCTATTAGTTATACTATGATTAGTAACAGATCTTTCAACGACTTTTAGACTTTAGGAGATGATATTGCATTGAGGTTTAAGAGATTCATTCAAGTGTTTGAGAGATTCTGAAGACTTCTCATTTTTGTTGAAACCTAATTTGGCAAGAAAATGATGACCTGCAAATGTTTTTGTGGTAGAGCAGATGGCTTCTTGAGCTCTGTAAGGCTACAAATGTATTGTTATTGCTACTTTTTATTACTGATCCTTCTATTCAGAATCTCTCCTATTCATATATCAGTCCCTTATTCAAATCAGTGCATTGTTGCTAGGGTAATTTGGTCCCTAGTTACCAGATTGCTTAAAATGCAAATTGAAGAGCTGCTGAATAATAAGCTAAATAACTCAAAAACCTTCATCATACTAAAAGTTATCTCAAAAGTGAACAACCTCTTTAGCACTTTCTTTAAAAATGGCCCCTGTGTTGGAGTTCCCTATAGATCTGCTAAGGTCCCTGTCATGTTTCAAATGAGGGGTGGGCATGTCCTAACAGTTCCTGCTAGGTGGCCATAGACGTGCAGACTTACCTTCATATTGGACAAACGATCGTTCTGTGCCATCTCCCGACCTGCCACTAACCATTCATATCAAAATAAAGTAGTAAAAGAACAGATCAGACAATGTTCTGCCCCTGACAGCAATCATATGAACGATAGGTCTGACAAAAGCTGGTCTTCCACTGATATTGTCAGATCACCAATACATGCAGAGATCTTATCAGTAGCCGACAGAAATTTTCTAACCTGGCCGATCGTCTGAACGACCGATCACCATGGCGCAAAACATGCAGGGACACCACACACAGCCCGAAAATTGTACGAATCGAAGATTCGTACGATCAAATCTTTGAGTCTGTGCCCAGCTTTAATAGAGTAAAATAGTCGCAGCCCTTCAGTCACACAAGCTAATACAGACTTCAGTTCCCTATCAGGTCAGCCTAGCTGCTGATTTCTATCCTACAGTGCAGTGGGCTGACTGCCACTGGCTTTCCTGCACAGCCTGGGAAAGGAGGCAGCAGGAAGTGGAATAAATGGGCAGGACCATTGGGGTTTTGCTGAAATATTCAATAAATCAACCCAAAACTAATTTTTATGAATATAACTTCTATATTTAAAGGAGTATAATATACTGGCACATTCTTGTTTTTTCACACAATAGTTCCATGCAGTAATGTCTCTAGGTGGTTCATCTGCTGCATGATGAACTCAATTAGATCATATTCAGTTCTGGTATATCATATAATGCCCTGTTCTTAGCAACTTTAAGTTGGTCTTAATTTTGTTTTAATTTTTTGCTGCTACCTTCATCTACCTTCCGTTTTTTAAATGGTCACTGGCACTGCCGCTAAAAAACTATTGCTATGAGGTTATAATTTTATTGTTACTTTGTATTGTTTTCCTTTTTAGGATATTAAAATATATTGACCTATTGTAAAATATATAGTGGATAATGCACCCCCTACTGTAATTTATAAAGATATTAAGTCACCGAGGAGGCAGAGTGCTTTTATACAGGTCACGTAACTCCGAGGTGACTTCCAATATCTTTATAACTTTCGGTAGGGGGTGCATTATTCATTATAATCTACAGTGTTTCTATGAGCAGTGTTTCAAGGAGTTCTCTGCCTCTGCTCTATATAGTCTACCCAGTGCCACACTTTGTTCCCTTTGTGGTTTTTCATTTTATTATTGTGTCTCCTTGTAGCCCTTCTGAGGTATTTTTGCGTGATTCTTCTCCTTTGATGTAAATTTCTGACCATGCCATGTCTCACTCATATTGCTGTAGGTTAAAGGGATTATTCATCTTTAAATTAACTGTTAGTATGATGTAGAGAGTGATATTCTGAGAAAATTTGCAATTGGTTTTCATTTTTCATTATTTGTGATTTTTGTTATTTAGCTTTTTATTCAGCAGCTCATTAGTGTGCAGTTTTAGCAATCTGGTTGCTAGGGTCCAATTTCCCCTAGCAACCATGCATTAATTTGAACAAGAGCCTGGAATATGAATAGGAGAGGCCTGAATACAAAGATGAGTAATATGTACCTATAACAATAAATCTATAGTTTAACAGAATTTGTTTTTTAGATGGGGGTCAGTGACCCCCCATTTGAAAGCTGGAAAGAGTCAGAGGAAAAAGGCAAATAATTAAAAACTATAAAGAATAAATAACGAAGACCAATTAAAAACTTGCTTAGAATTAGTAATTCTATAAAATACTTAAAATTAATTTTAAGGTGAACCACCCCTTTAATAAGTGACAGAAGGGGAAAGGCATGAAGGGTTGAAGATGCAGGGGGAGGCCAACAGCAGAGATGAACTGAGAGTGGGAGGGTGAGAGAGAGGAGATTGATGACTGAGGACAAAAGACTGGAGAGGAACGTGGGTGAGAGGGAAAGACGAGTGAAAACTGAAGTTTGATACCTGGAGGGTGGGAGCAGCAGCCAGAACAAGAGGTGTGAGGAGGAGTGCGGGAGGGGCACAGGGAGTTGCCTGGAGATGGAGGGGGAGCGAAACTGTGAGTGAGAGGCAGACGGAGCGCAGAAGGAATACGAGGTAAGAGTGACAGGGTGTGGGAGGGGCTGAGTGGCTGTGACGGAAGAAGGAGGGGGAGCGGAAGA